>NC_092423.1:149752923-149809160 GCF_036169615.1 Heliangelus exortis | reverse complement strand
TAAGGAGGCAGCGAGGACTGGGTGCAGTAGAAAGAAAAGTCCTTTTTTATTTTTTTATTTTATTTTTTTTTTATTTTTAGTGCTTGCAGCCCTTTCTGTGGCTCAGCAGTGGGGTCTCTACCTGTGTCCATGAGTTTGGATCCACCCTTTTATTGTCCCCTTGTGCCACCCCATTGATTTTGCCACTTTTCCCTCTCTTTTTTTGGGTTCTTCTTGGAAAAAAAAAGGGGAAACTGAGGCAGCAGAAGAGACAAGAGGAGTTTTCCTGAGTTTTGTGACCACTCTCCCTGCTCCCAGAGCATCTCTGATAAGGATTTATGGGTTTAAAACTGGAAGAGGTTGGATTTAGATGAAATTTTAGGAAGAAATTCCTCTGGGGGTGGTGACACTGTCCCAGTTTTCCCAGAGAAATTTCCCTGGAATTTTCTCAGCCCAGGTTGGATGGGGTTTGGAGCATCCTGATCCTTGGAGGTGTTTCCCATGGCAGAAGGGTTGGAAATAAATGATATTTCGGGTCCTTTCCACCCCAGTTTGTGATCCTTAAGGTGAATTTGGGAGAAATTCCCAAGGTTGGGAGGTTTTCATGGATTTCTGTGGATCTCTTCCAGGTGGGAAGAGGAGAAGAAAGAAGATGGGGTGAAGTGGACCCAACTGGAGCACCGTGGACCCTATTTTGTCCCCCTCTACGAGCCCCTGCCTGAGGATGTGCAGTTTTATTATGATGGTAAAGCCACCTTCCTATGGGATTTTTAGGATTTCTGCCTGGATGAGGAGCTGAAATCTGGTTTTGGGTGAGGGAGAGAAATATTCCAGACCCTAAAGAACTCAAGGGTTTAAATATCCCAAAAGGATCAAGCCTGAGTTAAAGCTGGAGGGGTTTGCACATGGTAGGAATTTTGGGGTTATTGGGACACCTGATGGGTTTCTGGGGGTTGCAGGGTGCTCCTTGTCTCCTCCCCCATGCAGAGCACCCTGAGCAAGGTGGGGACCCCCTTGTGTCTGGTTTTAGGGTGCTGTCAGGCACCCATGGATGGATCTGGGATGTGCAGCCTCTCTCCTGGCTTCAGGACCTGCAGTGATGGGGCTGGACCACCAACCCCACCAGTTTTGGGGTTTTTTTGGAGGTGAAGCAATGGGTTTGGACACTGCTTGAGCTTTTTGGGTTTTGGGCAAGCTGGGAAAATGTGATTTTTATTTTATTTTTTTTTTTTTTTTGCTTCTGAGAGCTGCAGTTTTCCTCAGTGACTGAGACATCACTTAACACCCCCCACCCAAAAAAAAAAAAAAAAAAAAAAAAAAAAAAATTTGGCAGTTTTTGGCTGGGTCCTGGCACCAAATGTCCTCAGGGCCTCCAGAAATCACATCCCTCTCAGAGCCATTCTCAGGGGATGAGTGAGGGGCTAAGATTGAGAGGAGAGATCCAGGTCCCTGCTGTCCTCCTTGGTTTCTTCCCATGCCTTCTGGGCTCTCTTCCCCTCTCTGCTCCATCCCCAATTTTTTTCTGACAGTTCAAGGGAAGGAGGCAACCAGGACTTTGGGTTTTAACCAAGGGATGCTGGAGATGGGGACAAAACCCAGTCCCATGGGATGCTGGTGCTCCTCAGCCTCCTTCTTGGGGCTTCCTTTACCTTGGGGGTTTTTTAAAGTAGAAAAAAATTGATTTTTTTTTTT
Source organism: Heliangelus exortis (assembly GCF_036169615.1). Lineage (NCBI taxonomy): Eukaryota > Metazoa > Chordata > Aves > Apodiformes > Trochilidae > Heliangelus > Heliangelus exortis. Next base: position 149,807,489 of record NC_092423.1, on the reverse strand, counting down.
ACCAGTTTGAGTAACTGAGGTGATTGGTAATGCTGGCACCAGAGGGCACTGCTGGGACATGGATGGAACCATCAGATTTTTTTATTTTTTTTTTTTCTCTCTGAGGAGGTGTGTGTAGTCTTGGATAGGGTTTGGAGCTTCTCTGAGGTGCTGGATACCCATCTGTGTCTTGTGTGCATCCCAAAATCTGGGATTTTGGGTGATGTTGGCTCTTTTTCCAGAAAGTGTTGTGGTTCCTGGCTGAAAAAAATGTTTCTGGATTGGCAGCAAGAAGGGAAAAGGGTTGGGGTGTTGCATGGAGGTTGTCATGGGGCTGATTCCCTGAAGTTCAGGTGGGGATCAGGAACCCTAAAAACCTGAGTGGCTGTTGCAGGTGGGATTGAACCACCCCCTGGAGCTCTGCAGAAAAAAAAAAAAAAAAATTAAATATTGGTTTTCTAGAAAAAGCCCAAGATGTTTCTTGCATTCACCAGGCTTTAAGTCAAAGAATTTGGGAGAGGATCCAAGATATCATTCCAGAGGCACTGGACCACCATGAGATGCTCTGGCATCTGGATCTGGAGCACAAATCTCAGCTTTGAGCTTCCCACAATTGCTCCATCCCTGTGGGAAAGTCTTGGAGATGAAACCTCCAGGCATTCATGGTCTTGGAAGTGGTCAGAAAGCAAACCTTGCCCTGTGGAACCATCACTTTGGGACTCATCACCACTTCCTGGAGGCTGCTGGAAGCTCTGTGACCTCCATGAAAATTAATTTTTTTTTTTTTTTTTTCTGAGAGGACAAGGGGTAATGGTTTAAAACTGGAAGAGAGGAGATTTAGGTTAGAAATAAGGAGGAAATTTTTTAAGGGTGGTGAGGCACTGGCACGGGTTGCCCAGGGAAGTTGTGGAAGCTCCATCCCTGGAAGTGTTGAATTCCAGGCTGGATGGGACCTTGAGCATCCTGATCTAGTGGGAGGTGTCCCTGCCCATGGATGGGGATTGGAATTAGATGATCCTTAAGGATCCAACTCAAACCATTCTCTGGTTCTATAAATTGGGATTTCCACTCTCCTGGAGAAGCAACTGAAATGTTTGATGGCAGAAGGGCCCCACCAGCATCCTGCTGTGCCAAGAACTCTGGGTTTTGATCCCCCTGCATCAGGCAGAGCATCTCCTGGGGTGCTGAAGTTCTGCCAAGCTCTGTTCTTACCCCTTTGTCCCTGTTTTGGCACTGAGATTCACCAAATAACTTCCAGGGGGCTGGGTTGTCACCCTCAGTAATGCTAAAAATCCTCTTTTTTTTTTTTTTTTTTCTTAGGCCAACCCCTGAAGCTGAGCCTGGCCACAGAGGAAATTGCCACTTTTTATGCCAAAATGCTTGATCACGAATACACCACCAAGGAGATCTTCCAGAACAACTTTTTCCATGACTGGAGGAAGGTACTTTCACTCCAGGATCTTCCTCCCATTAAACACTCAGCATTGGACCCCTCATCTCCAGCCAGACCTGAAGCTGGAGTTGGAAGGGATGAGGGTTTTATGGTTTACTTCTTTATTTTTCATAGAATGGGTTGGGTTGGATGGGACCTTAAAGATCATTTTGTTCCAACACTGGGCCAACTTCCACCAGGATGCTCCAAGCCCCATCCAACCTTCAACACTTCCAGGGATGGGGCAGCCACAACTTCCTTGGAAAACCTGTTCCAGGGTCTCACCACCCTCACAGCACAGAATTTCTTCTTAATGTCTCATCCATGATTTTTTTCCTTGCTTCTTGGGGCTGCAGCATCCTTGAGTGTTTCAGGTTGGTGCTGCCTCTGAGTTTTCAGTGGTGAAATTTGGAAGGGATCCTTGAAAAGCTTGAGAGGGGGGCTCTGTGCAAAGATGAAGCTGAAGGCCAAGAGGAAAATCCTTCCCATGGGTCAGTGCAATCCCAAATACATCCTGGGGGATGAAGGAGTTGGAAGCAGCCCTGAGGAGAACTTTCCAACCAGCCCTGAGAAGCTCACCACAAGCTGCACAACCAACCATGACCTGGGCATGACCAATAAATAGGACAAGAGAGACCAAGCTCTCATGAGAGCTCCCCTGGAGCTCTGCATCCAGTTCTGGAGCCCTCAAGAAGGATGTGGAGCTGTTGGAGTGAGTCCAGGGGAGGTCCAGGAAAATGATCTTAGGGATGGAGCATCTGGAGAGAGTTGGAATTCTTCAGTCTGGACCAAAGAAGGCTCTGGGGAGACTTTGGAGAACCTTCCAGTACCTGAAAGGGGCTGGAGAAAAAAGCTGGAAAGGGTTTTTTTACAAGGGTATGGGATGAGGGGGAATGGTTTCAAGCTGAAAGAGGGAAGATTTAGCTGAGAAATTCTTTGCTGTGAGGGTGGTGAAACCTTGGCTTGGGTTGCTGGGAGAAGCTGTGGCTGCCCCATCCCTGGAAGTATCCAGGAATTGGATGGGAATTGGAGCAGAGGCAGTCTGGCCTTCTGGATGTGGTTGGGGGAGCTGGTGTGGCTCCTGCCTCCTGATTTTTCTGCAGAATTATCACGTGGGGCCCTGCTTCCTTCTCTGTAAAGAGAAGCAAAGGTGCCAGCTCTGTCTGGAATCACTTTTGCCTCTTGGCTTGACCCAGTCCTGCTGATTTCTTGCTCAGGAGATGACCTCAGAGGAGCAGGAGATCATCAAGGAGCTGGACAAGTGTGACTTCAGGGAGATCCACAAGTACTTTGTGGAGAAAAGTGAGGCACGGAAAGCTCTCCCCAAAGAGGAGAAGCAGGTAAAGATTTGGTTCCTAGGACATCTTGGGGACCAGCTTAGGGCATCCTGTCTCTTTTTCCTGCTGTTACACCCTGATCTGGGACTACTTTGGCCCAACTCCATCCCCATCACCCACACACCCCTCTCTTCATGAGGTTTAGCTGCAGATGCTTCATGTTTCATGGCTCTGCAAGGTACCACTCAGCCCAAGGCCATGATTAGAGGCTCTGCTCTGTCCAGAGGATGGTGGAACTTGCTCAGGAGGCACCTAAATTTATTCCATCAGCACATCATGCTGGCTCAGCATCATTGTGAGGGTTGGTAAAGGAGCCATGTGTTGGGACCAGACTTAAATCCATGCTCACCCCTTCCTCCAATCCTTGGGGCTCTGGCTTTCCTGCCTTGTCTTCTCCCTGGAATGGAGAGCAGGGATGGGCAGGCCCAAGCCAGGGGATTTTCAGCTCTGTGTTTGTTTCAGAAACTGAAGGAGGAGGCAGATAAAATCCAGGAGGAATATGGGTACTGCATCCTTGATGGGCACAGGGAGAAGATTGGCAACTTCAAAACAGAGCCTCCAGGGCTTTTCCGTGGCCGTGGTGACCACCCCAAAATGGGAATGCTGAAGAAGAGGATCATGCCAGAAGATGTTGTCATCAACTGCAGCAAGTGAGTTGCCATGGGAAGAGCTGAGCTCACGGGGCTGTTTTGGGGGGACATCTCCTTGGCCTGGAGCTGCTGGGGGGTTTTCTCAGCTCCTCCCATCACTGCTTTAGGCACCCTGAAGCTTCAACCCACTGCAGGCTTTTTGTCACCTTCTGGTCACCTCCAGGTGTCTGCTGTGGAGTTGGGTCTGATTTAGCTTCTCAGTGGTCAGGAGGTTGGGCAGCAGCTCCATCTCTTGCTGGTGCCCACACTGCTCACCCCAAATCAACTGCAGACACCCCAGTGCTTCTTCTAGGGCCTCTTTGAGACAGCTCTGTGTTTGTCCTGTGCTCCTCTTCCCAACAAGCCATTCCTCCTCATTTTGTGGGTCCCTCATGCTGGCTGGAAACATCAGGATCTTCACTGGAGGGAGGAGAAGCAGTGATTTGGTTAAGAGTGGTTGCTTTCTAACTTCTAGAACTTTGATTGGTCTTAAACCACCACTCCTAAGAAGACCTTGTGGCCTTGATTTAACCCACTCCCCACCAGCCCAGGAAGTTCTCCTGGGATGTCCAAAGGAGATGATAAAATTCTTGTGGAACAATTTTAGGTGGTCTCCAAGCTTTCTGTAAGGAATGCTTCAATGTGTTGAGCATCCTTGGCTTGCTGTGAAGAACCAGCTGAGCTGTTGACCTTTTTCTTCTCCATCATGGTCTGAAGGTTGTAACCTTGCTCTGTTTTCCAGGGACTCCAAGATCCCTGAGCCACCAGAAGGGCACAAGTGGAAGGAGGTGAGGTTTGACAACACTGTCACTTGGTTGGCCTCCTGGACAGAAAACATCCAGAACACTTTGAAGTACATCATGCTGAACCCCAGCTCCAAGCTGAAGGTTGGAGTGATGCTGCTCTTGATTTTATTGGGGGTGTTGGGTTTTTTTTGTCAGGTGGCAGGATCAGGGGAAAGCAGAGATGTGGCATGTCAAAAAAAAAAAAAAATTCTTTTTATTCTTCCCACCCCTTCCAAAAAAGAGGGCAAACTAAACTTCTTGGAATGCTGTTGGGTGGTGAGGAGAGAATCACAGAATCATTTTGGTTGGAAAGGAGCTCTGGGATCATCAAGTCCAACCCTTGTCTCCTTGTCTCCTTCCCTGGGGACATTCAAGCCCCACCTGGATGTGTCCCTGTGTCACCTGCTGGAGGTGACCCTGCTCTGGCAGGGGAGGGATTGGACTCTATGATCTTCCAAGGTCCCTTCCAACCCTAATTTTCTGTGATTCTCTAACACTGTGAAGAGGGAAAGATGATTTGCCCAGAGAAGCTCTGGATGCCTCCTTAGAAATATTGAAGCCCAGGTTGGATGGGGCTTGGAGCAACCTGGGCTGGTGGGAGGTGTCCCTGTCCATGGGAGGGGGTTTGGAACTAGATGATCATTAAGGTCTTTTCCAACCCAAGCTATCCTGTGATTTTATGATTTAAAGCCACTTCCTAACCTCAAAACAAATAAGGAAACTGCCTGCAAGTTGGGCATCAATGATCAAGTGCATTATTGGTCCCCACTGGTGGCATCCAAGCATCCAAGCTTGGCTCTGCACATCCTATCTGCTGGCTGCTTGGGCATCTCCAGGCTATGAGCAGCTCAGACTTGGCCAGGATCCCAGGATCCAGCAGAAGGAAGAACCTGGAAAAACAGTTTCTGTTCTAAATTTTCCGCATCCTGGATTTTTCTCGAGGGGGGGAAAAAAAAAATGGGGTTTGAACAGTATTAACTTCTGAAGATGTTTCCAGAGCAGGGTTTGGCTGGTAGGGGTGGAAGGAAGCTGGGGAACTGGGTGAAAATGTCCATTTCTCTTTCCAGGGGGAGAAGGACTGGCAGAAGTATGAGGTAGCTCGGAGATTGAAGGGTGTTGTCCATAAAATCCGAGCTCAGTACCAAGCTGACTGGAAGTCCAAGGAGATGATGAAGAGGCAAAGAGCAGTGGCCCTCTACTTCATTGATAAGGTACCTGCAATCTCACCCTGGCCTCCAGGTGCTCCTTCCCTTTGGAAGTTGGGATTTAACTTCCCTGATCCCCACCCTCTAGGATGTTTTGGGTCTGTGGATGCTCCCCAGAGATGCTCCTCAGGGGCAAGAGTGGGCAGGAAGCCTGTGGGAAAAGACCTCTGGGGGTGTTGGTTGACACCATTTGAATGTGTCCAGGTGGCCAAGAAGGCCAACAGCATCCTGGCTTGTATCAGCAATAATGTGGCCACCAGGACCAGGGCAGGGATCATCCCCCCCCCGGGCTGGAAAGAGGTGAGGGTGCACCTTGAATCTTGGGTTCAGTTTGGGGCCCCTCACTGCAAGAAGGACATGGAGGGGTTGGAGAGGACCCAGAGAAGGACAGAAGAGCTGGAGAAGGGTCTGAAGGACAAATCTTTGAGTGGGTGAGAGAACTGGAGAAAAGAAAGTTGAGGGGAGACCTTCTTGACCTCTGCAGTGACCTGAGATGAGGTTGGAATGAAGTGCACGTTGGGGTCTCCCAAGTAACAATCCACAGGACAAGAGAAAAAGGCCTCAAGGAGAGGTTTAGATTGGATATTAGGAAAAAAGCAATGTTTGCAGAAAGGGTTGTGAGGCCCTGGCACAGGCTGCCCAGGGCAGTGGTGGAGTCAGCATCCTTGGAGGGATTTTAAAGGTGTGGAGATGTGATCCTGATGGTGCTGACATGGTTTAGTGGTGGACTTGACTCTATGCTAGGTTAGATTGGACTCCAAGGTCTTTTCCAGCCAAAATGATTCTCTGCTTCTCTACTGGGATTCTATAATCTGGGAATTGTCCTGGAGGCTGCAGTTGTGTGGCAGGGCAGGAGCTGTGCTCTCCTTCCTGGACTTCACCTGCATCCGTGTGATGGCAAAGAGCCCCCTGTAGAGCTGAATAATTTGATTTTAGGCAGCTTATTTTAATTTTGGGGTGTCTTAGAGCAGTGAAATAACCTCCTTGCTGGAGGTTTCTCTTTTTTTTTCCTCACTCCCTGTGTCCTCTTCAATAATTTTGGGAAGGGGAATTCAGGTGGGGTGGGATGGATGTCTCACTCTCTCCTTCCAGCTGGCCCTTCGAGCTGGCAATGAGAAGGAGGAAGGGGAGACTGCAGACACTGTTGGGTGCTGTTCCCTACGTGTGGAGCACATCAAGCTTCATCCCAAGCTGGATGAGCTGGAGAACGTGGTGGAATTTGACTTCCTTGGGAAAGACTCAATCCGTTACTACAACAAAGTGTCCGTGGAGAAGATGGTGAGTGGGGAGAGAAGAAATGGGGTGGCAGAAATGGCCTCAGAAGCAGAGGCAGGGGGGAGGTTGGGTGGCTGGGGTTGTCAATCCCAAATCTACATCTACAAAAATCTACAAATCTACATCTGAATGGCAAAGATGCCTCCTGGGCTTTAACACCATGGCAGGGTTTAACATTGGCCTGGCAATTAAACCAAATAAAAGATGCTCCCTATTAATCTCTCTCCCTTCCCTGATAAGAAAGGAGAGAGAATAAGGGAGAGAGACTGATGGGTTGGTAACTAAACTACACAGCTTTAATGGAACAGGAATGAGAAATAGGAAAAATGACTAAATCTATGTAAATATCCAGGAAAATGGATCCCAGGTTCCTCCCCCCTTTCCCCCAAGAACTCTCCCATCCCCACCCAGGCTGCAGGGCAGCCCTGGGAAAGTCCAGGCTGGACTCCTGGGCTCAGCAGCAGTGGGGAGCTGGAGGCAGGAACACACAGATTCAGGCTGGCATGGATCAGGAGCACAGGCAGAGGAAGGGATGGAATCCTCCCAGGATGCCCAAGCAACCAGGCACAGGTGAAGAAGGGGAAGCAGGAAGGGCTCTGACCCTGGTGATCCCTCCAATTTATCCTGAGGAGGAGGTGGATGGGATGGAATCCTCTGTTTGGTCAATTCTGGCCATTTCTCTTGTCTGTTCCTCCCCAAAGGAGGGCTGCAGCTGGGACCTCTTGCCTCCTTTTCTCCTTGCAGAGGACCAAATGTTCCTCAGAGCTGAGCAGTGGCCTTGGTTCTGCACCCCATTCTCCAGCTGGAACTCTAAACATCGAGTGGGATCAGTCCCAGCAGCAGACACTGCCTGAGAAACTTGCTGTTCATTTCAGCAAGTGCAGCTCCTTCCAAGAGACTCAGCTGAAAGCAAAAGTCCAAGACAGAAAATCCCCTTTATCCTGGCCCAAACCAGGACAGGGATAGAAGATTTTAATCGTGTTTGTGGGGAGCCCCAGGGATAGCAGAGATGGGGGGAACCAGCCTGGAGAACCAGTGGTTTTGGGGCCCTGGTGGCAGACCTTGGTGCTGAGCAGGTTGGTGATGTGATGGGATGTGTCCAACATGAATCTAAATCAGAGTCCATCTGTGTGAGGAGGCAGATGGAGAGGAAGGAGATGTCTGGGAGCAATTTGCTTCCTGCTCCCTGACCAGAGCCATCGCTTCTTCCACTTTAGGTGTTCAAGAACCTGCAGCTGTTCATGAAAAACAAGGACCCAACAGATGACCTCTTCGACAGGCTCAGTGTGAGTTCATAGAATCACAGAATTGGCTGGGTTGGAAGGGACCTCAGAGATCATCAAGTCCAACCCTTGATCCACTCCTGCTGCAGTTCCCAGCCCATGGCACTGAGTGCCACATCCAGGCTCTTTTGAAATATCTCCAGGGATGGAGAATCCACCCCTTCCCTGGGCAGCCCATTCCAATGGCTGATCACCCTCTCCCTAAAGAAATTCTTTCTAATGTCCAACCTAAACCTCCCCTGGCACAACTTGAGACCTCTTGTGCCCTCTTGTCTTGCTGAGAGTTGCCTGGGAAAAGAGCCCAACCCCCCCCTGGCTCCAACCTCCTTTCAGGGAGTTGTAGAGAGTGATGAGGTCTCCCCTGAGCCTCCTCTTCTCCAGCCTCAACACCCCCAGCTCCCTCAGCCCTTCCTCACAGGACTTGTGCTGGATCCCTTCCCAGCCTCCTTGCTCTTCTCTGGACCTGCTCCAGCACCTCAATCTCCTTCCTGAGCTGAGGGGCCCAGAACTGGACACAGGACTCAAGCTGTGGCCTCCCCAGGGCTGAGCACAGGGGCAGAATCCCTTCCCTGGACCTGCTGGCCACGCTGTTCCTGAGCCAGCCCAGGATGCCATTGGCCTTCTTGGCCACCTGGGCACACTGCTGGCTCATGTTCAGCTTCCTGGCAATCCAGACTCCCAGGTCCCTTTCTGCCACTCTGTGCCCAGCCTGGAGCTCCCCATGGGGTTGTTGAAGCAGCACTGATGGCCCAGAAGGGAGCTGAAACTAATTCGTGGAACCTATGTTCAGGCTGTGGGGCTGTGTTAGTGCCACCCCTTACCCTGGTTTTAATTATCTCCTCTTCTGAGACACCACTTTCTATCCTGGTAGCATCTCTGCTTCTCTAAATGTAGGTTTGGCTGCCTGCTTGCACCCACAGGTAACCCGTGTCCCACCTAAGGAGGTGGCTTTCTGCTCCTTTCCTCCTCCGACTCATCTGCTCGGGCTTTTTTTAACTTGGGAAGTTGTTTGAGGTGGTGTGTGAAGCCTCAACTGTTTGACACTTTTTGGCAGAAGTGTGAGAGGATGCTGGAGAAATGTGCTGCAGACTTTTCCTCCTGATCTCTACCCCTCTGCAAAAACATCCTCCCTCTTCTTTTTCTTCATGGTTCCCCTCTCCCTGCATTCCCTAAAAAACGTTTTCCTGTCTTTCCTCTGAAGAAACTGCTCTGGTTAAACAGGATTCATCTGTGATAGGTTTGCTTGGTCCCAGTAAGGCTTCCTCCCAACCTCAAGTGACTCTTCTTGGAGGCTTCTTTTTCCAGTCCAGCTGCAGCCTGATGTGCTCTGTAGATCAGAGATGCCAGGTGGGATCTTGGATGTGAGGTGTGAACACAAATGGGCAGAAATTATTGACTTCCAGAGTTTTTCCATGGTTTTAGGTGGAGTTCATGGCAGCATTGGGTAGGTGAGCACCTGACTCAGCAGATAGATCTGTAAGCTACAGGGGAATTAATGTCTTAGTCGATTGCTTAAGAAGGAAATTGTCTGAAAATTTATTGTTCTTGTTCTCTTCCTTCCTTCTTCCTCTACTTGTCCTGTCTTCCTTCCTCCAGACAACCATCTTGAACAAACACCTCCAGAAGCTGATGGATGGTTTGACTGCCAAAGTGTTCAGGACCTACAACGCCTCCATCACTTTGCAGGAGCAGCTCAAGGCTCTCACTAACCGTGAGTTCCTAACAGTGTTTGTCACATCAGTGGCTGCCTTGGGGTGACAATGGGCTCAGGGTTGTCCATCCATTCCTTTGGGGTCCCTAGAAGTGCCTGCTCCTCCCTCCTTGGCAGGTCTTGCACCTTGTTGTAGAGGGGTACGTAACTTATGGGAGTGTGCAGCAGGTTGGGGACTATGTCAAATGAGAAATAGTTGCTTGCACAGTGATAATCTGAGTAACTAGTGGACAAAATGGGAATATTTTTTAGTTTTGTCCCTTTTTTTGCCTTTCTGGTTGGTCAAATGATTTTTTTTTTTGTGATGAGGCACAACATCAAATTCAACGATGCTCAGGTGTCCTTCCCCGGTTTCCCCAGCCAGCCTTGCTCTCCCTTGAGAAAGGGGGGGAAAAGGTGAACAATTTATTGGTGTTCTGGTCTGTTCCCTCCCCTTCACAACTCCTTGGAAGGAGAAATAGTGATTCTTCCATTTATTTCCAGCTGAAGGCAACGTTGCAGAAAAACTCCTCTCCTACAACCGAGCCAACCGAGCTGTGGCCATCCTGTGCAACCATCAGAGATCCACACCAAAAACTTTTGAGAAATCCATGCAAATCCTCCAGGCCAAGGTGAGACAGACCAAACTCAGAGCTTCCAAACCTCATCTCATCCCCAATACATTTTTTTTTGGGGGGGGAGAGGCAGGATGAACCTGATGCTTAGAGAGATGACATTGCTCAAGCCTATCAGGGAATAAAGCAGGAGTGGTGGCTCTTAAATCAGTGCAGAGACATCAGTAACCCAGGGGTGGAGAGGGATGGGATAAGCTCAGATGTTGGATGAAGGGCACTTGGCACAGAGTTGTGGTGTGTTTTGTTTTGGTTTTGTTTATTTTTTTCATCATTGGGTGTCTTCAAACCAAGCTTATGTCACAGTTTCCACACCCTTGGCTCAGGACCAGGAAAATTGGATTTTCCTATCTGGCTGCTTCCTGGAGGGCAATTTCTTGTGGCTGCTGTGAAAATACCTCAAAGTACCACTTTGAATGGTCCTCAGATTTTGTTGATATTCTACTGGTGAACTTGGGTCTTCCCAGTGGGCTCCATCACTGTCACGAGCCAGGCAGTCTCAGGCAGTTGCCCAAGATGTGTCCCCCAGGGATCAGTGTTGGGCCCAGTTCTGTTTAATATCTTTATAGATGATTTAGATGAGGGGATTGAGTCCATCATCAGTAAATTTGCAGATGACACTAAGCTGGGGGGGAGTGTGGATCAGCTGGAAGGCAGGAGGGCTCTGCAGAGGGACCTGGACAGACTGGAGAGTTGGGCTGATCCCAACGGGATGAGGTTCAACATTCCAAGTGCTGGGTCCTGCACTTTGGCCACAACAACCCCATGGGGAGCTCCAGGCTGGGCACAGAGTGGCTGAGAGCAGCCAGGCAGAGAGGGACCTGGGAGTCTGGATTGCCAGGAAGCTGAACATGAGCCAGCAGTGTGCCCAGGTGGCCAAGAAGGCCAATGGCATCCTGGGCTGGCTCAGGAACAGCGTGGCCAGCAGGTCCAGGGAAGAGATTCTGCCCCTGTGCTCAGCCCTGGGGAGGCCACAGCTTGAGTCCTGTGTCCAGTTCTGGGCCCCTCAGCTCAGGAAGGAGATTGAGGTGCTGGAGCAGGTCCAGAGAAGAGCAAGGAGGCTGGGAAGGGATCCAGCAGAATTCCTGTGAGGAAGGGCTGAGGGAGCTGGGGGTGTTGAGGCTGGAGAAGAGGAGGCTCAGGGGAGACCTCATCACTCTCTCCAACTCCCTGAAAGGAGGTTGGAGCCAGGGGGGGGTTGGGCTCTTTTCCCAGACAACTCTCAGCAAGACAAGAGGGCACAAGAGGTCTCAAGTTGTGCCAGGGGAGGTTTAGGTTGGACATTAGAAAGAATTTCTTTCTGGAGAGGGTGATCAGACATTGGAATGGGCTGCCCAGGGAAGGAGTGGATTCTCCATCCCTGGAGATATTTCAAAAGAGCCTGGATGTGGCACTCAGTGCCATGGGCTGGGAACCACGGGGGGAGTGGATCAAGGGTTGGACTTGATGATCTCTGAGGTCCCTTCCAACCAAAAAAAAAAAAAAAATCATCACTGTAATGAGCCAGGCAGTTGCCCAAGATGATCAAATATTTCTGGGTTCAGTATCATGAGGAACATTTGGAGGATGCTAAGAAATTCTTCAGGTCCTGCAGGGAGAAGTTGCTGGAGTAGGAGTGGTAAGAAATTGAGGAATGGGGGTTGACAAAGGAAAGGAGAAGAGGGAGGAAGATGAAAGCTCCAGGAGCAGGGGTTGACTTTGTCTTTGCTTTCACAGATCAATGCCAAGAAGCAACAGGTGGAGGAGGCCCAGCAAAAGCTGAAAGAAGCTGAAGATGAGTTTGAAGACACAAAAGATGCCAAAGCAGAGGCGTGAGTGACTTTTCCTTATATCCCTCTTTTGCAGAGGGATCTCTGTCCACAGAGAGGATGGGGATGGTTCAGCCCAACACCCTACGTGTAGCTAATCAACTCTGAGATGCCCACGTTGGTGCCTCTTGTCTCATGGCAGCCTGGAAGATGGGTGGTGGCCTCCTGAAAGGTTTTTTTGCAATTGTAGGATGTCTGAGAGCTCCTCTGGGGTGGATTTTTTGGTGATTTGGCATCTGTGAATACTCAGATTTCAACCCAAGCTGCTGGCTTGGAATTATCTTGCAGGTGCCATGGTGCCAGGGATGCCTGGCTTGGGGTTGAAGAGGAGGATGAACTGATGTGTGGTTTGCTCATGGGATGCTCAAGGGGTGGCTTGTGGGCTGTCTGATCCCTCCAGTAATCATTGGATGAGGTCTGTCCAAAGTTGTGTGTCAGGGTTTAACACTGCCCTGGCAATTAAAAGAGATACCAGATGCTCCCTATTAATCCCCTTCCCCTCCCTGATAAAGGAAGGAGAGAGAATAAGGGAGAGAGACTGATGGGTTGGAAACTAAACTACACAGCTTTAAGGAAACAGGAATGAGAAATAGGAAAAATGACTAAATCTATACAAATAGACAGGAAAATGGATCCCAGGTTCCTCCCCCCTTTCCCCCAATAACTCTCCCATCCCCACCCAGGCTGCAGGGCAGCCCTGGGAAAGACCAGGCTGGACTCCTGGGCTCAGCAGCAGTGGGGAGCTGGAGGCAGGAACACACAGATTCAGGCTGGCATGGATCAGGAGCACAGGCAGAGGAAGGGATGGAATCCTCCCAGGATGCCCAAGCAAACAGGCACAGGGGAAGAAGGGGAAGCAGGAAGGGCTTTGCCCCTGGTGATCCCTCCAATTTCTCCTGAGGATGAGGTGGATGGGATGGAATCCTCTGTTTGGTCAATTCTGGCCATTTCTCTTGTCTGTTCCTCCCCAAAGGAGGGCTGCAGCTGGGACCTCTTGCCTCCTTTTCTCCTTGCAGAGGGCCAAATGTTCCTCAGAGCTGAGCAGTGGCCTTGGTTCTGCACCCCATTCTCCAGCTGGAACTCTAAACATCGAGTGGGATCAGTCCCAGCAGCAGACACTGCCTGAGAAACTTGCTGTTCATTTCAGCAAGTGCAGCTCCTTCCAAGAGACTCAGCTGAAAGCAAAAGTCCAAGACAGAAAATCACCTTTATCCTGGCCCAAACCAGGACATTGTGTCCTCTCCCAGGGCCCAGATGGGACCTGCTGACCAGAAACAGAAAGCTGGAGCAGAGACATGAGTTGTATTTTCTGTTTTACTCTGGCACTTTGTGTGTTCTCCTCCTGCCTTGTGCTGCTGAGATGCAAAGGAAGTTGCTGGAGATGGGGGTTGCTCCTGAAGCCTGGATTTGAGGAGGTGGCTTTTGCTGGGTGCTGGCTCCTGTGCTTGCCCCATTTTTGGTGGGAAAAATTCTATTTTAAAAGGTGCCTTAGGAGCTCAGTGTGCTTGAGGGGGTTTGGTGCTCAAGGGATATTCTACTTGGCCATTCAGATGGGTGGAGAAGAAACTGAGGCTCAACAAGGGCAAGCATAAGGTGCTGCACCTAGAATTATGGTTTGGGTTGGAAGGAACCTTAAAAATCATCCAGTTCCAACCCCCTGCATGGGCAGGGACACCTCCAACCAGCCCAGGTTGCTCCAAGCCCCATCCAACCTGGATTTGAACACTTCCAGGGATGGGGCAGTCACAGCTTCTCTGGACAACCTGGGCCAGGGTCTCCCCACCCTCAAAATAAAGAATTTCTTCCTAAAATCTAACTTAAATCTTCCTTTTTCCAGCTTAAAAAATCATTACCCCTTGTTGGGAAGAACAACCCCATGCACCAGTACAGGTTAGGGCTTGACCTGCTGGAAATCCCTGGAAAAAGGGCTCTCTGGAAAAAATTCTGTGGGAAAAGCCCTGGGAGGAGTCCTGGTCACAACAGGATGAGCATGGGCTAGTGATGTGCCCTTGTGGGCAACGAGGCCAATGGGCACCTGGGGGGCATCAAGGATGGTGGGGCCAGCAGGTTGAGGGAGGTTCTGCTCCTTCTCTCTCCTGGTGAGGCCACATCTGGAGAACTGTGTCCAGGTCTGGGCTTCCCAGTTCAGGATAAGGATAAGGAATTACTGGGGAGAGTCCAGCACAGAGCCACTGAGATGCTGAGGGCAGTGGAGCAGCAACCATGGAAGGAAAAGTCTGAGCTGGGGCTGTTCAGCCTGGAGAGGAGAAGACTGAGAGGGGATCTCATCCAATTTTTGGAAATATCTACAGGGTGGGTGTCAGGAGGATGGGATCAGACTCTTTTCATGTCCAGTGAAAGGAAAAGGAGCAGGGGCTCCAAACTGGAACACAAGGTGTTCAATTAAAACATAAAGAAGAGTTTCTTTATTTATTTTATCCATCTATCTGATTATCTAATCTATCCTATTTACTTTTATTCCTATTATTTAGAAATAACAGCACTGGAACAAGCTGCCCAGAGAGGTGATGGATTCACCATCTCTGGAGTTATTCTCCAGCAGGGAGTTTGGACTAAATTATCTTCAGGGGTCCCTTCCAACCCCTAAAATTCTGTGACTCTTTTTAGTATTTCTAGACTCAAGCTTTTTGGGACCCAATATGAGTGCAGAGCTTGCTCTGAGCTGGAGCTTCTTGGATTCCCATCACCTTCCCAAACAGCAGCAGCAGGCCAGAGCTGCTCTATATTTGACTCCTGCTGCTTCTCTTCTAATTTTAAGATGCTCTTTGTGTTTCTCTTCCTCTGCCCTCAGCAACGTGGAGAAGAAAAAGAAGCTCCTGCTGAGGCTGGAAGAGCAGCTGGCCAGGTTGAACGTCCAAGCCACAGATAAGGAGGAGAACAAACAGATTGCTCTGGGCACATCCAAGCTGAATTACCTGGATCCCAGGATTAGCATAGCTTGGTAAGTCTTGGGCATGCTGTGGGGTTTGTTTTCCTAGAATTTTCCTTCCTAGAATTTTCCTTCCTAGAATTTTCCTTCCTAGAATTTTCCTTCCTAGAATTTTCCCTCCTAGAATTTTCCCTCCTAGAATTTTCCCTCCTAGAATTTTCCCTCCTAGAATTTTCCCTCCTAGAATTTTCCCTCCTAGAATTTTCCCTCCTAGAATTTTCCCTCCTAGAATTTTCCCTCCTAGAATTTTCCCTCCTAGAATTTTCCCTCCTAGAATTTTCCCTCCTAGAATTTTCCCTCCTAGAATTTTCCTTCCTAGATTTTCCTTCCTAGATTTTCCTTCCTAGAATTTTCCCTCCTAGAATTTTCCCTCCTAGAATTTTCCCTCCTAGAATTTTCCCTCCTAGAATTTTCCCTCCTAGAATTTTCCCTCCTAGAATTTTCCCTCCTAGAATTTTCCCTCCTAGAATTTTCCCTCCTAGAATTTTCCCTCCTAGAATTTTCCCTCCTAGAATTTTCCCTCCTAGAATTTTCCCTCCTAGAATTTTCCCTCCTAGAATTTTCCCTCCTAGAATTTTCCCTCCTAGAATTTTCCCTCCTAGAATTTTCCCTCCTAGAATTTTCCCTCCTAGAATTTTCCCTCCTAGAATTTTCCCTCCTAGAATTTTCCCTCCTAGAATTTTCCCTCCTAGAATTTTCCCTCCTAGAATTTTCCTTTATAGACATGCAGGTTGCTGGAAAGGATCATTGGGGTGGGAGATAAACACATGCCTGAGCCTCTGGGGGAAAGGAAAAGAGATATAGGAAGGTTAGAACTGGAAGGGACCTCAAAAATCATCCAATTCCAAGCCCTTTGCATGGCCAGGGACACCTCAGGTTGCTCAGAGCCCCATCCAACCTGAATTTGGATGCTTCCAGGGATGGAGCTTCCACCTCCTCTCTGGACAACCTGTTCCAGTGTCTCACCACCCTTACACTAGAGAATTTCTTTTAATTTCTAACTTAATTCTCCCCTCTTCCAGTTTAAAACCATTATCCTCTCACTACAAGCCCTTGTAAAAAGTCCCTTCTCATCTTTCCTGTTGTCCTCCAAGTACTAGAAAGCTGCTCTTAGGTCCCCATGGATCCCTCTCTTCTCCAGGTTGAAAATCCCTCATCCTGTCTTCATAAGAGAGCTGCTCCAGCCCTCTGTTTATTTTTCTGGTCATCCTCTGGGCATCCTCCAACAGGTCCACATCCTTCTTGTGTTTCTCTGCATAGAAAATTTGAAAAGAAACCTTCCCCAACCCTGGAGGTGTTGGAGGAGGAAAGAAAAATCCAAATCTAAAGCTTCCCTTAGGTGTCTGTGGGGATGTTTCTTCTGAGTTTAGGGCAAGAAAGTGTAATTATTGCTCAGGATGTGTAAAGACAAATCTGTAAGGAGCTTGCATGGGTAGAAGATGCTGCACCCTGAGTGGAAAGAACCTTCTCACTCTTTACAACTCAAAGGAGGTTGGAGCAAGGTGGGTGTGGGTCTCTCCTCCCAAGGAACAAGTCATAAAACAAGAAGAAATGGGTTTCAGTTGTGCAAGGGGAGGATTAAGTTGGATATTAGGAATAAAATGGTTCACCAAAGGGATGGCAAGGCCCAGCACAGAGTTGTTGTGGAGTCACCATCCCTGGAGATCCTTAAAAGCCACATGGATGTGATGCTGAGGGACATGGAATTGGCTGTGTGCTGAGTTAATGTTGGGTTTGATGACCTTTAAAGTTTTTTTCCAACCACACCAAGCCTAAATCTTTGACTCTGTGGTGGTGGGAGCAGAACAGGGTGGGCACTGCATCCCCACTGCTCTCCTGTGGTCTCTCCAGGTGCAAGAAGTTTGGTGTGCCCATCGAGAAGATCTACAACAAGACCCAGAGGGAGAAGTTTGCCTGGGCCATTGACATGGCTGATGAGGACTTTGAATTCTGAAAAAGTGCCCTTCACTCTACCTTGGGTTCATTTGGTGCTGCTGGAAAGGTTTTTTTGTTTTGTTTCATGCAGATGTTGCAGGGGTTGGGTTGGGATTTGTTTAATGGGAGAGTTTGATATGGGGGGGTTGTGCCTCTTTTTTTTTTTTTTTTTTTTTTTTTTGACATGAAAAACCCACCCAGTTTCAAATTGTGACCCTCACCCCAACTGCAAGTGACTTGGATCTGAATTTTTAATTCCTCTTCAGAGCTGCCAAGTGCTTTGGGAATTTCTTTTTTTCCTCCTCCTGTGTCTTGGAAGAAGTTTGAATGAGAGCTTGAATTGTGCTGATAAATGAGATTTACCTCTAATTCTGTCTCCTTGATTTAGATGGAGCTGTGCTGCCCTTTTTTTAGACTTTTGACTTGATGGGGAAACAAGACCATGACAGCACCAAAACAGGCAGATGTAGTAGAAAATCTAGGTTTAGGGGTCAGGGATGCACTACGAGGAAGGGAAAAATCTCTGGGATTTATTTGCCAGGTTATTTTGGGCCTCCAGAGGGGCAGAAAATTGTGTAATTTCAATAAACACCAGCAAAATGGGAAAATGTGGAGAAGGAGTTGGATGTCATGGCAGAAGAAAGTTTTGTCATGGAACCTGGACAGACTGGAGAGTTGGGCTGATCCCAACGGGATGAGGTTCAACATTCCAAGTGCTGGGTCCTGCACTTTGGCCACAACAACCCCATGGGGAGCTCCAGGCTGGGCACAGAGTGGCAGAAAGGGACCTGGGAGTCTGGATTGCCAGGAAGCTGAACATGAGCCAGCAGTGTGCCCAGGTGGCCAAGAAGGCCAATGGCATCCTGGGCTGGCTCAGGAACAGCGTGGCCAGCAGGTCCAGGGAAGGGATTCTGCCCCTGTGCTCAGCCCTGGGGAGGCCACAGCTTGAGTCCTGTGTCCAGTTCTGGGCCCCTCAGCTCAGGAAGGAGATTGAGGTGCTGGAGCAGGTCCAGAGAAGAGCAAGGAGGCTGTGAAGGGATCCAGCACAAGTCCTGTGAGGAAGGGCTGAGGGAGCTGGGGGTGTTGAGGCTGGAGAAGAGGAGGCTCAGGGGAGACCTCATCACTCTCTCCAACTCCCTGAAAGGAGGTTGGAGCCAGGGGGGGGTTGGGCTCTTTTCCCAGGCAACTCTCAGCAAGACAAGAGGGCACAAGAGGTCTCAAGTTGTGCCAGGGGAGGTTTAGGTTGGACATGAGAAAGAATTTCTTTCTGGAGAGGGTGCTCAGCCATTGGAATGGGCTGCCCAGGGAAGGGGTGGATTCTCCATCCCTGGAGATATTTCCAAAGAGCCTGGATGTGGCACTCAGTGCCATGGGCTGGGAACTGCAGCGGGAGTGGATCAAGGGTTGGACTTGATGAGCTCTGAGGTCCCTTCCAACCCAGACGTTTCTATGATCCTAAGAAGGAGGGAGGGGAAGAGGCTGAATTAAAAACCAGGTTTCAGGTTGCAGGGATAAAATTCCCCTTGGGATGAGCAAAGTGGACTGGAATCAGCCCTATGTGGGTAAACCTTGGCCATCTCATTTGGGGCTGTATTTTCTTTCCTCTCCTTGCTTCAGTTGGCTCAACTCATCAGATCCACAACAGATACAAAGTGGTCCAGCCCTAAATTTAACATCTGGAAAGGATGATGCTGGTTGTGGGGCTGGACCAGACCATGATGGGATGGGTGAAGATGCTGGGGAGTGAGAGCAACCCTTCTGGACCTGTGTTTGTGTTGAGATGACAGCTTTGTCACCAGGCTGTGACCTCCTTGGGATGCTTTTACTGGGCATGGAGCAGGCAAAAAGTGCCAGCACAATCTGCTGGGGCTCACTGCCTCGTTGGTTGCTTTCCAGAGGAAAAATTGATGTCAGGATGTACCTGGCAACAGTTTTCCTACGTGCTGGTGAACCTCAGGAGTAAGCAAGAGGTTGCATTGGGATCTGGGTCCCCTCTGGCATCTCTGGGCTGATGTTCAGGTTGTTCCCATGCATTCAGTCCCAGCCCTTTCACCTGGTGCTGGTTGATGGGGACTTGAAATGAATTTCATTAAAAGTGGAAGGGAGTTATTTCAGAGTATCAGTAACTCCAGGCTCTCTGTAATTCATCCAGGATTCTCTTCTGCTGGAAGCTGATGGGCAGAGGTCCCAACCAGGGCTTGGTTTCTGTCATGGGGTCTGTGGATCATAGAATCATAGAATGGTTTTGATTAGAAGAGACCTTCAGGATCCCCCAGTTCCAACCCCCCTAACTGGGCAGGGACACCTTCCTCTAGACCAGGATGCTCCAAGCCCCATCCAACCTGGACTTTGGCTGGGGTGGTGGATCCATAAAATGGGTGCTGGCAAGATTTCATAGAATTGTCAGAGTTGGAAGGGAACATAAAGATTATCCAGTTCCAACCCCCTCCCACCAGATCAGGTTGCTCAGAGCCCCGTCCAGCCTGGCCTTAAAAACTTCCAGGGATGGATGGAGCTTCCACCACCTCTCTGAGAAACCTGTGCCAGTGTCTCACCACCCTCATGGGGAAGAACTTCTCCCTAACTTCCAGTCTAAATCTCCCCTCCTCTAGTTTGAATCCATTCCCCCATGTCCTATCACTCTCTGACACCCTAAAAAAATCCCTCCCCAGCTTTCCTGTAGCCCCTTCAGATCCTGGAAGACTCCAATAAGGTCTCCTCAGAGCCTTCTCCTCTCCAGACTGAATAACCCCAACTCTCTCAGTCTGTCCTCACAGGAGAGGTGCTCCAGCCCTCTGAGCATCCTCATGGCCCTTCTCTGGACACCCTCCAGCACATCCATGTCTTTCTTGTAAGAGGAGCTCCAGAAGTGGACACAGGGTCACTCCAGCATCATGGGTTGACTTGAAAGGGACGTAAATGATCATCTCATTCCAACCCCCCTGCCAGGGGCAGGGACACCACCCACCAGATCAGGTTGCTCAGAGCCCCATCCAGCCTGACCTTAAAAACTTCCAGGGATGGCTGGGGCTTCCACCTCCTCTCTGGGCAACCTGTGCCAGGGTCTCACCACCCTCATGGGGAAGAACTTCTCCCTAACTTCCAGTCTAAATCTCCCCTCCTCTAGTTTCAATCCATTCCCCCATGTCCTATCACTCTCTGACACCCTAAAAAAATCCCTCCCCAGCTTTCCTGTAGCCCCTTCAGATCCTGGAAGGTTCCAATAAGGTCTCCTCAGAGCCTTCTCCTCTTCAGACTGAATAACCCCAACTCTCTCAGTCAGTCCTCACAGGAGAGGTGCTCCAGCCCTCTGATCATCCTCATGGATCTTCTCTGGACACCCTCCAGCACATCCATGTCTTTCTTGTAAGAGGAGCTCCAGAAGTGGCCACAGGGTAAATCTAGCATCATGGATTGACTTGGAAGGGACCTTTAAGATCATTTGATTCCAACCCCCCTGCCATGGGCAGGGACACCTCCCACCAGATCAGGTTTTTCCAAGCCCCAGCCAGCCTGGCCTTTAAACTTCCAGGGATGGGGCTTCCACCACCTCTCTGGGCAACCTGTGCCAGGGTCTCAGCACCCTCAAGGTGAAGAACTTCTTCCTAACTTCCAATCTAAATTGGAGTTTGAATCCATTCCCCCATGTCCTATCACTCTCTGACACCCTAAAAAATCCCTCCCCAGCTTTCCTGGAGCCCCTTCAGATCCTGGAAGGCTCCAATAAGGTCTCCTCAGAGCCTTCTCCTCTCCAGACTGAACAACCCCAACTCTCTCAGTCTGTCCTCACAGGAGAGGTGCTCCAGCCCTCTGAGCATCCTCATGGATCTTCTCTGGACACCCTCCAGCACATCCATGTCTTTCTTGTAAGAGGAGCTCCAGAAGTGGACACAGGGTCACTCCAGCATCATGGGTTGACTTGAAAGGGACGTAAATGATCATCTCATTCCAACCCCCCTGCCATGGGCAGGGACACCTCCCACCAGGTCAGGTTGCTCAGAGCCCCATCCAGCCTGGCCTTAAAAACTTCGAGGGATGGATGGAGCTTCCACCACCTCTCTGAGCAACCTGTGCCAGGGTCTCACCACCCTCATGGGGAAGAACTTCTCCCTAACTTCCAGTCTAAATCTCCCCTCCTCTAGTTTGAATCCATTCCCCCATGTCCTATCACTCCCTGACATCCTAAAAAATCCCTCCCCAGCTTTCCTGGAGCCCCTTCAGATCCTGGAAGGTTCCAATAAGGTCTCCTCAGAGCCTTCTCCTCTTCAGACTGAATAACCCCAACTCTCTCAGTCAGTCCTCACAGGAGAGGTGCTCCAGCCCTCTGAGCATCCTCTTGGACCTTCTCTGGACACATCTCAGCACATCCATGTCTTTCTTATAACTGGGACTCCAGAACTGGATGTAGAACTCCAGGTGGGGTCTCCCAGGAGGGGGAGAATCCCCTCCTTGGACCTCCTGGCCTCCTTCTCTTGATGCATTACAGGGTTATTCTCCTCTATCTCCTTCCTTCTCTCCAAACCCACCATGCTTGGAGCAAAACTGAGGTGGTTTAACTTCAGCTGCTGATGCTGGAAGCCTTGTGCTTCTTGTGGTGCTGCAGGTGAAAAGGGTCAGGTTGGAAGGGGGGTTGTGTGTAATCCTGAAGGGCTCCTTGGCCATGCTCAGATGCTCTGGATGTCAAAAACCTCCCAGTGTCACCTGAAGAGTAATTTGCTCTTCTATAAGGGTTTAAATGAGGTGTCCTCAAAGGGTGTGTTGCCCTATAAATCAACTTTATGGGGCTTGACCATTTCTGTCAAAAAAACAAAAAAAAAACCCTTAATGAAATCCAAGTGCAGGGGAGGTATGAAGCAAAGTCAAGGTGGAGAATTCCCATGTTTTGCCAGATCTCAAATTAACCCATCCTGGGGTGAGTAACATGATTTGTTTGAAACAGTGAAGCTTTTAAGAGAGGCTGATAAGTCCGGGGAGTGTCCTCCTGGTCCTCAGCCAGAAACAACTGAGGTACAGGTTGGAGAAGCTGAGCTCCTTGCCATGGACATGGCATGAAGCAGCAGTCTGGCCTAATCCTCAGTTTGACAGGGATTTTCCACTGCTTAGGACCCTGTGGAGCAGGATTAGGACCTGTCACAGAGGCTTATGAGAAGAGGATCCTTCTTCCAGCCCAGTGACTGGAGCTTATTTCATAGAATCCTCAAATGGTTTGGGTTGGAAGGAGTCTTTTAAAGGTCATTCAGTTCCAACCCCCTTGCCTTGAGCAGGGAGCATCTTCATAGCCCTGTCCAACCTGACTTTGGGATGGGGCTTCTGCCACCTCTCTGAGCAACCTGGGCCAGGGTCTCCTCATCCTTGTAGTGTCAGGGTTTAACACTGGCCTGGCAATTAAACCAACTAAATGATGATTCCTATTAATGCCCCTCCTCTCCTTGATAAAGAAAGGAGCGAGAATAATGGAGAGAGACTGATGGGTTGGAAAATAAACTACACAGCTTTAAGGAAACAGGAATGAGAAATAGGAAAAATGACTAAATCTATATAAATATCCAGGAAAATGGATCCCAGGTTCCTCTCCCCTTTCCCCCAATAACTCTCCCATCCCCACCCAGGCTGCAGGGCAGCCCTGGGAAAGTCCAGGCTGGACTCCTGGGGTCAGCAGCAGTGGGGAGCTGGAGGCAGGAACACACAGATTCAGGCTGGCATGGATCAGGAGCACAGGCAGAGGAAGGGATGGAATCCTCCCAGGATGCCCAAGCAAACAGGCACAGGGGAAGAAGGGGAAGCAGGAAGGGCTTTGCCCCTGGTGATCCCTCCAATTTCTCCTGAGGATGAGGTGGATGGGATGGAATCCTCTGTTTGGTCAATTCTGGCCATTTCTCTTGTCTGTTCCTCCCCAAAGGAGGGCTGCAGCTGGGACCTCTTGACTCCTTTTCTCCTTCCAGAGGGCCAAATGTTCCTCAGAGCTGAGCAGTGGCCTTGGTTCTGCACCCCATTCTCCAGCTGGAACTCTAAACATTGAGTGGGATCAGTCCCAGCAGCAGCCACTGCCTGAGAAACTTGCTGTTCATTTCAGCAAGTGCAGCTCCTTCCAAGAGACTCAGCTGAAAGCAGAAGTCCAAGACAGAAAATCCCCTTTATCCTGGCCCAAACCAGCACAGTAGTAAAAATATTTCCTTAAATCTAATCTGAATCTCCCTTTAATTTAATTATTGTCCTGTCACTAGCAGCTCTACTGGAAGGTCTGTAATTGTCTGTTTTGTAGCACCCCATTAAGTCCTGGAAGGTTCTCCCAGGGTCTCCTCAAGTTGTTCTCTTCTACAAGCTCAACAACCCCAACTCTCTCAGCTTTTCTTTAAAGGAGAGGTGCTCCAGCCCTCTGATTTTTCTCTGGATTCTCCAACAGGTCCATGTCCTCCTTATGTTGGAGGCTGCAGCACTGTGGGTGTTGGGGTCTTGGGGACAAAGTAGAGGGAGAATTTCCTCCTCTGACCTTCTGGTCACACTGCTTTGGATGCAACCCAGGACAAGGACATTGCCAGCTCACCTTTTCATCTACAAGTGCCACCAAGTCCTTCTCCACAGGGCTCTTCTGCATCCCTTCCCCAGTCTGTACTGGTATTGGGGATTTCCCTGACCTGGGTGCCTTTGACCTCATTGAAGTTCTTCTGGGTCCACTTCTGGAGCTCCTGCAGATCCCTCTGGATGGGATCCTGTCCCTCAGGTGTCTCAACCACACTGGTGTCAGCTGCCACCTTGCACACTCCATCCCAGTATAATTGATGAGAATATTCAACTGGTCCCAGCACCAGGTGACTCCACAACTCCCAAAGGTTTTGGTAAGGTGCTGGTTTGGTTCTTCTCCCAGGAAACAGGACAAGAGGGAATGGGCTGAAGCTGTTCCAGAGGAGGTTTAGGTGGGATATTAGGAAGCACTTCCCATGGAGAGGGAATGGATTGCCCAGGGAAGTGCTGGAATCCCCATCCCTGGAGGTGTTTAAGGAAAAGTGGATGTGGCTCTTGGTGCCATGGCTGATGTGGTGGTGTTGGGTCATAGGCTGGACTTGATGAGCTCAGAGGTCTTTTCTAGCCTCAACAGTTCTGTGACTCCACCAATCCTGGCACCCTCAGATGAACCCAACCTTCCTTCACCCTTCCAGGGAGGTTTTCAACTCACCCATAAAGCATCTTTTCTGCAGGCACATAAAAATCTGTGCCTTGATACCTGAGACACTTGATAGCCCAAAGTCAAGTCACATTTTTTTCCTCAGATTTTGACACATGAAATGCAAAGGCTTAGGAGTATTCCTTCTCAATAGCTTTTTTTTTTTTTTTTCTTTTTTAACCTTTAGCTTACACGTTACTTTACACACACAAAAAAAATAATTGCGAAAAAGGCAGAGCTGGTTTCAGGCAAAACCAGGAGTGGTTCATTCCCCTGTCATTTTTTGAGTTACTAATGTGCTTTGAATAAGATCCTATCATTTCTAGTGGCTGGGAGGAGACCTCAAGGCAAATTTACCAGGAACAAAGCTGACTGCTCACACTGGTGCTGTTGATTGGCTTGGGGATGGTCAAGGTACATAATGAAGCTTAAAAAAAAAAAAAAAAAACCCAAACTTTCTGGGCACCAACAAGTTTGTCTCCCTGCCTTGGGGATGTTGATGTCCTGTTCTGTGGGATGGTCCAAGGATAGCTCCCATACTGTGGGTGTTCAGTAGGATAATCATTGAATTTTCAGGGTTGGAAGGGGCCTTAAAGCTCATCCAGTTCCAACCCCCCTGCATGCCCAGGGACACCTCCCACCAGCCCAGGTGGCTCCAAGCCCCATCCAGCTTGGGCTTCAACACTTCCAGGGATGGGGCAGCCACAACTTCTCTGGGCAACCTCTTCCAGGGTCTCACCACCCTCAAACAAAAGAGTTTTTCCTCACATCTTCAAGTTTTAACCCATTTCCCTTGTCCTCTCCCTACCCCCCCATGTCCAAAGCCCTCCCCCAGCTTTCTTGGAGCCCCTTCAGATATTGGGAGGTTGCTCTAAGGTCACCTTGGAGCCTCCTCTTCTCCAGGCTGAACAACCCCAACTTCTTTAGCCTGTCATAAAATCACAGAATCACAGATCTGAGGTTGGAAGGGACCTCAAGGATCATCTGCTCCAACCTTTCTAATATTATTGTTCATATCAGATGTCTCAGCACCCCATCGAGCTGAGACTTAAAACTTTCCAAAGTGGGGGAATCCACCACTTCCCCTGGGAGACCATTCCAATGTCTGACTGTCCTCAGAGTGAAAATTTTTCCTCTTGTGCCCAACCAGAACCACCCCAGGAGCAACTTGTGCTCATTGCCCCTTGTCTTGTCCATGGGACTCCTTCTCTGGGGAACCTGGGCCAGGGTCTCACCACCCTCAAATTAAAGAATTTCTTCCTCATGTCCAACCTAAATCTCCCCTCTTCAAGTTTGAAACCATTTCCCCTTCTCCTCTCACTTCACACCCAAGTAGTAGCCCTACCCCAGCTTTCTTGTAGCCCCTCCCCTGTAGGATGGAGAAGCTTTCTCAACCATAAAATCATTAATTTGGGTTAGAAGGGACCTTAAAGCTCATACAGTTCCAACCCCCCTGCATGCCCAGGGGCACCTCCCACCAGCCCAGGTTGCTTCAAGCCCCATCCAACCTTGGCCTTAAACACTTCCAGGGATGGGACAGCCACAACTTCCTTGAGCAACCTGTTCCAGCATCTCACCACCCTGAGAAAGAATATTTTTCCCTAATGTCTCTCCTAAAACTTCTGGGTGGGAGGAGGTAGTGAGAGGTTCCTCTTCTCTTGCTTTGGCATCTGATTTCCATCCTCTTCCCAGAAATGGTGAGGTTGGGAAGGTCTCTGGAGAGCTTAATTCCAACCTCTTGTCCAAAGGAGGAGCAGCTGTGGTTGGGTTTGTCCCTTCTCCATGGAGGGACATCCCTCCATCATTATCTCAGGGTCTTCTTTTCAGCAATTAATCTGGCAAACCTTTTAAATTTTTTTAGATCTGGTTGGAATTTCCCTCGTAGGTTCTTGTCACCAGTTGCTTGTCCTTTCTCTCTCCACCTCCAAGGAGACCCTGGCTCTGTCCTCTCTGTTCCTGTCTCCCCTTAAACAGCTGAAGACAGCAACTCCATCACTCTTCCCTTGCTCCCCTCCAGCCTGCTCTGGTGTGTTGGGATCATTCAGCCCCAAATTTGGGACTTGGGTGGGAGGTGAAGTTCAGAGAAGTTCATAAAGCTCAGCAGTCACCAGTGGGTGGGATCAAACACCTTTCCTTTCAAGTTATCTGAGGCTCTGAGGGGTCTCCATCCCCTTTTCCTGCTTCTCCATCAGCATCTTGGAGAGATGCAAGCCAAAAGCCTACACACTGGTGCTTTTTCAGAGAATGACAGAATTTTAGGGGTTGGAAAGGACTTCAAGAGAGTCCAACCCCTCAGACAGAGCAGGATCAGCTAATATAGGTCACACAGGGACACATCCAGCAGGGGTTTGAATGTCTCCAGGGATGGAGACTCCCCAACCTCCCAGGGCTCCATCACCCTCCCAGTGAAAAATCTTTTCCTTCTGTTTACATGGAACCTCCTGTGCTCCAGTTTGTACCCATTGGCCCTAAACCCTGGGAAAGGGCCAGACTCATCAGAAACCTTCCCACGTTTTGTTTTCTCCTGGGAATGAGTCCAGCTCTTGATGCACGGCCAACAGATTATTAATCCTCATCAATGAAAAAATTGCATCAGCAGCAGGAGCTTCCCAACCCATCAGGGCTCTGTGGAGTGAAGAAGAGGTCCTGGAGGGTGATCTGAGGGTGGGCAACCATCAAAACTGCTTTGATGCTCTTTTATCTGATAGAACTTCTGCTCTTCCCCAGGTGGTTGGGAGCCAAAGGGTTTTGGCTGCTTCATCTTTGGTGCAGAGAGGGAAGTGGGGGCTGAAAATTCCTCAAGGAGGAGCTGTTGAAGTTCTGCTTCTGCTCTGCATCTGAAGCAGATTAAAGGGAGAACAAAAAAAAAAAATAAAATAATCAGCTGGAAGCCTGGCAGCCATGTGAGAGGTGGGAAACCCCCGTGAGGATGCTCGGAAGAGGAAAGTGAAAGGTTTCCAGGGAGGGTTTTTTTCTTTCCCTTCTTCTCTTGAGGTCTGATGAGACCTCAAGAAAACAAGAACAAAACAAGAACAAAACAAACCTCAAAAAACCCCCACACACGAAACCCCCAAACAAAACAAAAAAACCCATAAGAAAAGAAATGAAAAAAAATAGAATGGGAATTTTAAAGGGAAATGCTTGTCAGTATGAGAGGAAAGGGGTAGAAGATAAGGAGCCTACAAGAAGATAGAAGAGGGCTTTTTATACAGGTATATAGTGAGAGGACAAAAGGATATTATTTAAAACTTGAAGAGAGGAGATTTAGGTTGGACATTAGGAAGAAATTCTTTAATTTGAGGGTGGTGAGACCCTGGAACAGGTTACCCAAGGAAGTTGTGGCTGCCCCATCCCTGGAAGAGTTCAAATAGATGGGGCTTGGAGCATCCTGGACTATTGGGAGATGTCCCTGCCCATGCAGGGGGGTTGGAACTGGATGAGCTTTGAGATCCCTTCCAACCCAACCCATTCTATGAATATTTAAGCTGAGACTCTCTCTGAAGGCAGGGGAAGGAGGCATTTCCTCTCCCAAAGGAGTTTAGGAGGAGAGAAGATCAAGTTTGTGGTCTGGCAGAAATAAAAATGTGGGTTTAAGGAGCTCCCTGGGTTTAGAGTTGGCTTCTGCATCCATCACCTCTTGAGAGCAAGTTCAGAGTGCTGGAAAATCAGCTGAGGTTGGGCAGATATCAACCTGGGCCCTGTGTTTGTGAATTGGGCACAAGGAGCCCAATTTTGGCTGCAAACCTCACCTGTGAGGAACAGGGACCCTGAGATAAAATCAAGGATGGATGTAATGAAAGCCAGAGGAATTGTTTCCAGGACAAGGATAAATCCCCAGGGGGTCAGGATTGGGTCCTGTGAAGGAGGAGAACTCCTGGCACTTGGTCCATGAGGATGTGGAAGGGGGATGGATGCTCATCACGGGGGTGCCCCAGGGCATGAGGAGATAAGATCTAAGGTTGGTTCTTTCTCCATTTATTTTTTAACCATAATAATGATATTTTCAGCCAGCTGAGCACTTGTGTTATTCAAAAGAAAACAAAGAATCAGGAAGAGCTTGTCCCAAGCTCTAAGAGTGCCTTTTCTAGACACTAATCCTGAGCTACTGCAAGATGGGACTTGAGAAATCCCAAGAAATTGCTTAATTAATATCCTTAATCCAAGCCTGGATTAAGCTGCAGTTCTGAGTGATTGACTCGACTGAGAAATAAACCTTTGAATAGCTGCTTTTCATCATTTCCTTCTGCTGTCATGAACCCAAGAAGAGAATGACACAAGGGCTCTGCTCCCTGGGGTGGCTTCCAGCAGCTCCTTGGGGTTGCAGGAGGGGTGGTGAAGCAAAGAGCTGATGCCTTTCCCCAAAAATGTTGTGTTTCTTGCTTGGCTGCCTACAGACTGCCCCTTCTGATGAAAACAGATGATTTCTCTCTCTAGGTGTGCCAGCCAAGGAAGCTTCTAATCCCTTCCCAGAGATCACCTACACTTGAATGGGCTCTTTGATTTTTGTTTTGGTTTGCTGGTTGGGTTTTGTTTTGTTTTTTTTTTTTTTTTTTTTCTGTGTAATCTCTTCCATCTATTTCTCAAGCTCCAGCTGCATCCTTCAACTTCTGAAGACAATGGGGTGGCAGAGATCACAACTGGTTGGGATTCATGATTCATCCTTAGTAGCTCCCACCCCCCAGGCAGCAATAGATCCTGATTTCCAGAAATAAATATTAATAAGAATATGATATATCCCAGAAATAAAACAAAGAAATGCTCAGTCCAGTTTTTTTCCTCTTTGAGAGTCTGTGACAAGCTGGTTTGTTATCCCTTGGCACTTGGATTTGGTGTGGCCATTGCTGGGAAGTTTGTCCTGAGTTTGCAAGACTTCAGGGTTCAGACTTGGGAGGTTTCAAGCATAGAATCATGGAATGGTTTGGGTTGGGAGGGACCTGAAAGATCATCTAATTCCAGTCCCCATCCATGGGCAGGGACACTTTCCTCCAGCCCAGGTTGCTCCAAGCCCCATCCAACTGGGAGCACTGTCAGGGATGGGGCATCCACAACTTTCCTGGGCAACCCCTTCCAGGCTCTCACCACCCTCAAATTAAAGAATTTCTTCCTCATGTCCAACCTAAATCTCCTCTCTTTGAGTTTTAACCCATTTCCCCTTGTCCTCTCACTACACCCCCATGTCCAAAGCCCTTCCCCAGCTTTCAGATATTGGAAGGGTTGCTCTAAGGAATTGGTTGAGCTTGTCTTGACCTGCCCGAGGTTTTTATTATTTTTTTATTTAAAGTTATCTGAGCAATTTTTCTAATTGTCCTTGTGGCTGTGGCTAATTTTTTAACTCTTGTGTCTCTTGGCTTAGTGCAGCTGTAGCTTTATTTAGGAAGCAATCCCAAGCCAACATTCTGTCCAAAATGAGGTACCTACAACTAGGACCCAAGGACAATCCAGGCTTGGGATGACACCCAAGATGTTGAGGAGTTGGAGATGTGGAACGTCACATCTTTGCTGATGGTTTGGGTGAGGGGATAAAAAACACCCATGCTACAGGTTTCAGACCTGTGAACAGGTGGCTGAACATGAGCCAACAGTGTGCCCAGGTTGCCAAGAAGGCAAAAAGCATCCTGGCTTGTATCAGGACCAGTGTGACCAGCAGGAGAAGGGAAGTGATCTTCCTCTTGGACTCAGCCTTGGTGAGGCCTCACGTTGAGGCCTGTGTTCAATTTTGGGTACCACAGTATGGGAAGGGCATGGAGGTGATGGAGAGGGTGCAGAGAAGGGCAACTGGGCTGGAAAAAAGGTCTTAGGAAGTGAGGCTGAAGGATCTGGGGCTGTTCAGCCTGGAGAAGAAGTTGCCCTCTCCAACTCCCTGATCTTAGGAAAAAATTCTTCCCTGAAAAGAGTGGTGAAGCATTGGTTGCCCAGGGAGGTGGTGGAATCACTGTCCCTGGAGGTATCTAAAAAAAAAAAAAAAGGGTAGAAGAGGCATTCTGGGAGATGATTTAGTGGTTAAGGAGGTGTAGGAGTGATGGTTGGACTCAATGATCTTGAAGGTCCTTTCCAACCATGATGATCCCATGGTTCTTTGTGCTGCACAAATGGGGTGAGGTGATGGGGTCAGGGCTGGCAATGGGGACCCCTCAGCAAACTTGGAGCTGGACTGGGCTGGTTTTAGAAGTAACAAACACTTCTAAAGCAGCACCTGCCCTGGGTGACAGGAGATGCATCATGTAGCTTCAGGCCGACAAAAATAGCATGTAAAAAAAAAAAAAAACCCAAAAAAACCCCAAAAAACCAGAAGTTAGTAAACATAATTGAAAAGACTCTGAGTGGATTCTAAGAGGAAGCAACAGGAACATCTGATTTTTCCTGGCACAGAGCATCCCAGCTGCTGCCAACTCACTGCCACTACCAAGAAAACCCCCAAGAGTAGGAAGGCTGAGCAAAATACCAAGAGAAGGGAGTAGCAACTACTAAGTGTGTGTAATTGTGTTAGTAACACCAAACTGTGTAGGATCAGTCTCTGTTTTCCTGTAGGAACCATGTCTAGACCAATAATCACTCCTGGAGGAGACTTCAGGAATATTATTCCACTCATATTTCTACATTCATCTATGGTTTGCTTTCTCCTTGCCCAAAAGAGGAGATTTTTGGAGCTTGGCATCTTTCTCCCAGGCTTTCTTTGGTCCTCTTGGGCTTCTCTCATCCTTGCTGGTGTTACACCAATATTAGACCTGTAGTAACAGAGCTGGGAGAGCAACACTTGGGCCAAGTCATGGGAGGGAAATCCACACAGCTGCAGGGGGGAGAAACCCAGGGCTCTAAGTTTGACCCTGACTGGGCAAGAGGAGTTGGTTCTTGTAATCTTCAAAATCGGGCTCCTTCTTACTGGCCCAGAAAATTTAATCCCCTTTTTCCCTAAGAGCAACGAGTCCCCATCCCCCTTCTTGGGTGGCCTTGCTTCCTCCTAGGTTGGTCACAACTTTCTACCACAGATTTTTTTCTTTTCCTCTTTCTTTCAAAGAGGAACCACTGCTACCAGTAATAACATCTTTCCTTTTGACTTATTTTGGGGATATGAAGTAAGTTCTCCTCAGACAGAGGCAACTCACAGAGAACAGATGTGACAAGTCTGCTGCAAAGCTCCTCAAGAACTTTTCAACCTCCTGCTCTGACCTGGCCAATCCTTGGGTTGATTTTTGTCAACCTTTGCCTTGGTCACCCTCCCATCTAGGACTTGTTTGAGGGTTGGGAGGTGCTTCTCCTGGACCCCAGGCAAGGTAGAGAAGAGCAAAGAGAGGTGAAGGCTCTCCTGGTGCTGTCCCTGACTTCTGCAGGGACTTGAGGTGTTCAGGGTTACTGAAAAGCTTTGGCCTGGGTTGGAGGGAGCTGGGATTTTTTTTGGGAAAATCTGTAAACCCAGTGGACTTTAAGAAGTCAAAGAATGGGTTGGCTGGGATCTTAATGATCATCTGGTTCCAACAATCCTGCATGGCCATGGACACCTCTCACTAAACCAGGTTTCTCCAAACCCCATCCAACCTTCACACTTCAAAGGATGGGGAATCCACAGCTTCTCTGGGCAGCCTGGGTCAGGGTCTCACCACCTTCCCGTGAAAGAATTAAATCAAACTAAATAATTTCTTTAATTGAGATAATGAAGTTAGTAGTAATTAAATGAACACTATAACCCGTGCAGACCTGTGTGACCTCACATCCTTCTTACACAGCCAAGTCAGGATTTGCCCTTGGAAGAAAGATTTATGGGTTGGTTTTATTTGTCTTTTTTATCCAGGCACTCACCAGCAACTCAGCAAAACCAAGGGCTCAGACTGCAGCCCTTTCAACACCCCCATGAATGTTGCAACCAGGACTGCTGCAATCCCAACAAAGAGTCTGGGATGAGACCTCCCATAGGGGTGCTGGGAATTGCAGTTTTGGTCAATGTTTTCAGGCTCCTTCTCTGACTGGAAGGTGATGAGATCCTTATTGGATACCCTGGGCAAGCTTCTTAACCCATCCTGGTCTCCCAGTACGTGCAGACATTTATAATTTTAATTTAGAGCTCGTTTATTTCCAGAATGTCTTCTGAGCATCTGATGTCCAGGCAGGGAAAAGCCAACCTGGAGCTTGATGGAGAAGAGATGCATCCTCAGTTATCCTTTCCTAGCTTCTCATGCAACAGGATTCTGCAGCCACCATTAAAAAGAGAAAAAGAAAGAGAAAAAGGAAAAGAAAGGGAAAAAGGAAAAGAAAGGGAAAAAGGAAAAGAAAAAGAAAAAGGAAAGGAAAAAGGAAAAGAAAGGGAAAAATGAAAACGAAAAGAAAAAGAAAAAGGAAAGGAAAAAAGAAAAGAAAGAGAAAAATGAAAAAAGGGAAAAAAGGAAAGGAAAAAGGAAAAGAAAAGGAAAAGAAAAAGAAAAAGGAAAGGAAAAAGGAAAAGAAAGGGAAAAATAAAAAGGAAAAGGAAAGGAAAAAGGAAAAGAAAGGGAAAAGGAAAAGAAAAAGAAAGGAAAGGAAAAAGGAAAAGAAAGGGAAAAGGAAAAGAAAAAGAAAGGAAAAGAAAAAGGAAAGGAAAAGGGAAAAGAAAGGGAAAAGGAAAAGAAAAAGGAAAGGAAACGAGAGGGAAAAAGGAAAAGAAAAGGAAAAGGAAAGGAAAAAGGGAAAAGGAAAAGAAAAAGGAAAGGAAAAAGGAAAAGAAATGGAAAAAAGAAAAGAAAGGGAAAAAGGAAAAGAAATGGAAAAAAGAAAAGAAAGGGAAAAAGGAAAAGAAAAAGAAAAGGAAAAAGAAGAAGAAAAAGGGAAAGAAAAAGAAAAAAGAAAAAGAAGAAGAAAAAGAGAAGGAAAAAGAAAAAGAAAAAAAAAGGAAAAGAAAAAGGGAAAGAAAAAGAAAGAGAAAAAGAAATTTCCAAGACTTTTATTATTTATCCTCCTCTTCTGTATTGACTTCCAGCTCAGGTTGTTCAAGCAATGACACAGCTAAACAAATAGAGGTGAGTAAGAGGAGGATCCAGTCCTGATCAGCACCACCCCAGCTCAAAGTGTGTCTAATTTTTTTTATGTTTTTCTTTCAGTCAGGCTGAAATTTCTGAAGGCTTATGGAAAAAAAAGTCTGGAAAATACTGGAATTTGCATCTCCAATAATATTGATTTAGGATGCTGTCAACACTCTGGTCCTGACAAGGTCTGGGGCAACATGGGGAAGGTTTATTAACAAATGAAATACCCCATGGCTGTTCCTGCTCTTGGGGTCAACTGGTGCCCAAAGGGGCTGAATCCAATTGGGAAGGAGATGATCTGGAATTGTCAGAGGCCAAAAAAAAAAAAAAAAAAAAAAAATGCTGAGGATCATGGTGACATTGAAAGAGTGTGGAGATCTCTGTGGGACACAACCCTTGAAACTGTGGATGGACTCTCTGTGCATTATTAGATGTGGCTGCTTCCATGACAGCTCTTCTGCAGTATAATTCCAGCCTCAGGGAAGCTGGAAGGGTGATGACCTCCTCTGGAGCTTGGGAGATCTGGATATCACTGCTGGAGGCCTCTTTTAATGCCCTCAAGAGCAAGGATGATCCTATGTCCTGGTTTGGGCCAGGATAAAGGTGATTTTCTGTCTTGGACTTTTGCTTTTAGCTAAGTCCCTTGTAAGTAGTTGCACTTGCTGAAATGAACAGCAAGTTTCTCAGACAGTGTGTGTTTCTAGGACTGATAACACTTGATGTTTAGAGTTACTGCTAGAGACTGGTGTGCAGAGCCAAGGACACTGCTCAGCTCTGAAGAAAACATAAAGAGGTCCCACCTGCATCCCTCCTTTGGGGAGGAACGGACAAGATAGATGCCAGAATTGACCAAACAGAGTATTCCATCCCATCCACCTCATCCTCAGGATAAATTGGAGGGATCACCAGGGGCAAAGCCCTTCCTGCTTCCCCTTCTTCCCCTGTGCCTGTTTGCTTGGGCATCCTGGGAGGATTCCATCCCTTCCTCTGCCTGTGCTCCTGATCCATGCCAGCCTGAATCTGTGTGTTCCTGCCTCCAGCTCCCCACTGCTGCTGAGCCCAGGAGTCCAGCCTGGACTTTCCCAGGGCTGCCCTGCAGCCTGGGTGGGGATGGGAGAGTTCTTGGGGGAAAGGGGGGAGGAACCTGGGATCCATTTTCCTGGATATTTGTATAGATTTAGTAATTTTTCCTATTTCTCATTACTATTTCATTAAAGTTGTGTAGTTTAGTTTCCAACCCATCAGTCTCTCTCCCTTATTCTCTCTCCTTTCTTATCAGGGAGGAGAGAGAGATTAATAGGGAGCATCTTTTATTTGGTTTAATTGCCGGGCCAGTGTTAAACCCTGACATCCTATATGGAACTTAATCCAGACCCAGCTGGGATTTGGGCAATGCAGAAATCCCAGAGACACCATCAAATTAGGTAACACTCATCAACAAAGATTTGGGGTGCCCTTGGGGCACCAGCTTCCCACCCTTTTTGAAAGAGAGGAGGCCAAAGGGAAGGTTCTCAGAAGGATTTCAACACCTTGGTGTAACCTGGCCCCAGGCTGTGTTCTTGAACCTGAGGATCTCCACCCCACACTGGGACTCCTGTGGTCACCTTCTCACCACCCAAGAATGAGAAGTGGGTGGGCTGTGGGGTAGGAGCAGTCATGGGGTCACAGCCCCAGTCATGGGGTCACAGTTGGCATGCAAAGGGTTAAAATTCCACGTTAGGCTGAGGTCAACCCATGGGTGGGATGAGTTCCCAGTTCCCCAGGGAGGGACAGATCTGTGTCAGGGGGGTGGGGGGGTGACACCCCACTTGGCTGACCTGATTTTTAGGAGGTCATAATGTAAAGAAGGGGCCTTGAAGGACCAAGCAGAGGGAAATCCCTGAGGAGGAGGAGGAGAAATATGGAAAGAGCCAGGAGGAAAAATTGCATTTCAAGCCAATGTCATGGGATTCAGGGATGGGAAGAGCTGGAGTTTGCCCTCACCCAGGGATGCTCAACACACACAGAGGTTTCTTCTTTTCTTACAACCTGAACTCTTCTTCCTTGCCAAAACCAAGATGTTGACCTGGTCTCTTCCCCCTTCACAACCCCACAATTCCACCCAAAACGAAGGATGGGGAAGAGTTTGAATCTGCAATTGCTCCACTGGGTTTTATTTGGGGCTGAAAA
Organism: Heliangelus exortis; assembly: GCF_036169615.1. NCBI lineage: Eukaryota > Metazoa > Chordata > Aves > Apodiformes > Trochilidae > Heliangelus > Heliangelus exortis. The sequence continues at coordinate 149,772,228 of NC_092423.1, read as the reverse complement.
ATCCCTGGGGGTGCAATCACACCTGGTGCTGAGAACCTCATCTGTCCTGCAACCCTTCCTGTGCCATGGGGATGGCAAGGAATCCAGGCTGAGGTGATGCTGGGATTGGATGGAAATAGTTGGGAACCTCCTGAGATCCCAACTAGGAACTGACAAAGAATTTGTGCTCTGACCACTCAGAAGCTGAACAGCTAAAAACTTCAGGAAAAACACAAGGAAGAAATCCCATGAGACCCAGTCCCAATGTTTCTGTCCCTCCTTATGGAGACACTTGTCCCCAGATCTTTTGGAACCCAGAGGAGGGTCCCAGAAAATGAGGAGGAACCCAGAATGAGGGTCCCAGAAAATGAGCAAATCCTTGGCTGGCTTCTCATCTTTGTTCTCTTATCCAGGAAACCTCAACAGAACTTTGCAGAGGGCAACCAATCAGAGCTGTGTTTATTAACTTGGTTCTGTAGCACAGGGAGGCACAGGCAAGAGTAAAATCAGGGATCAAGCTCTCTCATCCTGAAGGATGTGATTCACATACCCTCAGGGGTCTGATCTCCAAGCAAGGGAAATAAGCAGCCTGGGAACATACCTTGATCTGTGATGCTATCATTCACCACGTTCAATTAATCAGTTTAATTGCCAGCAAGGTCTTAAATTAACATGGAGTAACTACCACGGTCCCATGCAACAGCTGAAAAAATAATGGAGGAAAAAGCACAAGGGAAGGAATATTCAGAGACCCTGTTGTTATCCACCTCTTGGCCTTCACATTGGGGATGGTCCTGGGTACTTTTAATTTCCTGTTAGAGCTGCAACCTGATTTCTGCTCCATGTGTTGGCCACCCGAGGTGACACCAGCAGCCTCAGTCTCCCATGTGGCCCTGAGGAAATGCCAAGCATGGCAGTCCCACACCTCCCACATCTGCATCAGACATACCTGAGGCCAGGATGGTCAATTCCCAACTACCTGGGACACAAGCAACCCTCAAAAGGCCAAGAAGCCCATCGTCCACCTCTGTCCTTCAGCACTCTTGTCCATCAAATGCCTCCTGCCTACTGAGCAGTGGTGGACCACTTCCCATGTGTCAGGGTTTAACACTGGCCCAGCAATTAAACCAATAACAGATTCTCTCTGTTAATCCCCTTCCCCTCCCTGATAAAGAAAGGAGAGAGAAGAAGGGAGAGAGACTGATGGGTTGGGAACTAAACTACACAGCTTTAATGGAACAGGAATGAGAAAAAGGAAAAATATGACTAAATCTATAGAAATATCCAGGAAAATGGATCCCAGGTTCCTCCCCCCTTTCCCCCAAGAACTCTCCCATCCCCACCCAGGCTGCAGGGCAGCCCTGGGAAAGTCCAGGCTGGACTCCTGGGCTCAGCAGCAGTGGGGAGCTGGAGGCAGGAACACACAGATTCAGGCTGGCATGGAGCAGGAGCACAGGCAGAGGAAGGGATGGAATCCTCCCAGGATGCCCAAGCAAAGAGGCACAGGGGAAGAAGGGGAAGCAGGAAGGGCTTTGCCCCTGGTGATCCCTCCAATTTCTCCTGAGGATGAAGTGGATGGGATGGAATCCTCTGTTTGGTCAATTCTGGCCATTTCTCTTGTCTGTTCCTCCCCAAAGGAGGGCTGCAGCTGGGACCTCTTGCCTCCTTTTCTCCTTGCAGAGGGCCAAATGTTCCTCAGAGCTGAGCAGTGGCCTTGGTTCTGCACCCCATTCTCCAGCTGGAACTCTAAACATCGAGTGGGATCAGTCCCAGCAGCAGACACTGCCTGAGAAACTTGCTGTTCATTTCAGCAAGTGCAGCTCCTTCCAAGAGACTCAGCTGAAAGCAAAAGTCCAAGACAGAAAATCCCCTTTATCCTGGCCCAAACCAGGACACTGTGGCCCTGCAGATTATCCCTACTTTCAGCAAGGAGATTTCAAGCCCTGCTTCAGGTGATTCCTCTCCAGCACTGTCAGAGAGGAGCCACTCAAGCCATAGAATCATAGAATCATAGAATTGGCTGGGTTGGAAGGGACCTCAGAGATCATCAAGTCCAACCCTTGATCCACTCCCACTGCAGTTCCCAGCCCATGGCACTGAGTGCCACATCCAGGCTCTTTTGAAATATCTCCAGGGATGGAGAATCCACCCCTTCCCTGGGCAGCCCATTCCAATGTCTGATCACCCTCTCCATAAAGAAATTCTTTCTAATGTCCAACCTAAACCTCCCCTGGAGGCATTTCTTTGTTTCAAAAAATAAATCAGAAATGCACCTTATTCATTATGCTGAAGGATAACAATTTCTCCCTTTTTCCTGAAAAAAAAAAACCAAAATTAAAAAAACCCACCCAAACCAGAGAAATTTCATTAAAAGACAGTGTTTTATCAGCACAGATCTTTCTCAGGGTTCTCCTCTTGCTGCAGAACACTGATCCTTGGCTTCCCAGGCTGCTGATGTCCAAATTCCCCCCAAAGGCCATCTCTGGAAGGGCAAACACCAAGCAGTGAATCACTGAGCAATCCCTGGCATAGCTTTAGCTCTTGAGTTGTTGCCTCGTGATGCTGGAAGGGCTGACACATCTTCTCTGGCACGAAGTCTCCAAGTCTGGAAGAATTTCATCTGTTGGGTAAGAGCTGTGGCTGCTCCTCCCCACACCCAGAATGTGAATGTCCCTTGGAGAGGAATTGTTGGTGCTCATGGGGTTATCAGGGCTGACTTCACCATCCTGTTATTCCTGCTTTGTGTCAGCTGTGTTGGCCAACTCAGTGTTTCCACGCTGGTGTCAGAAGCCTCAAAAATATTTACAAATCGACCAAAAAAAAAAGGTTACCCCAATTTTTTTTTTTTTTTTTTTTCCCTTGGAAAGGAAGACACTATGGGTTTTGGTGTCCCTTTGCATTTCCTTTGGACATCTCTTCGCTGAGATGAGCAACAATTAATCCCACCAAATGCTCTAAATGGCTCTGAGGAACATGACCCCTGCCTCAGGGACATTTGTTCATCTGACTGATGTCCTGGCCAGAAATTAAAGTTGGTCCCCCAATCACAGAATCATAGAATCATAGAATTTTGGGGTTGGAAAATACCTCTGAAACCAGCAGGTTCAACTCTTAATCCCATATGGCCAAGGCCACCACTAAACCACATCCCTCAGCATCACTTCTAAGCAGATTTAAATCCCTCTAGGGATGGAGACTCCACCACTGCCCTGGGCAACCTCTTCCAGGACCTGACACCCCCTCATTTCGGCTCCTCCCTTGTTCATCTGAGCCTCTTCCTCCTCTCCATCTCCTAAACCCCACTTTGTGTAGCTACAGATGGGTCTCTCTTCTCTTTTCCTCCATCCCAAATCCTGCAGGGTGGAGAAGGAAGGGGTGGGAAGACAACTGATTGCCCAAGCATTTTTATTCAAAGGGACTGATCCTGCTTCATCTTCTCTGCTCTTTGGTGGCTTGAAGTGGTGACTCAGGGAGATAAATGCTGATAACCAGCACCAAACTTCCTGGTTATTCTGTGCTTGGAAGCAGAAGTGGGACAGGCAAGAAAACAGAGGCTCCAGAAGGGCTGAGATTATCAGCTTCATCTCCACCCAAACTGGAAACACGCAGAGAAATTGCAAAGGCTGAAAACTTGATACCTACCTGGTACCTACCAGGACTTTGAACCCCATGTTCTCTATAGCAGGAAGGGGCAAAGATGTTTTTACCTTTTGCTCAGCTGTTGCAAAGCTGGAAAGCAACCTCTGGTGTCCTTTGAACCCCCAAACCATTTGCTCTCTTGCTGCAGCTGCTCTGAAAACCAGGACACTGTAGATAACCAGCAGCTTCCATAAGCAAACAAGAATTTATAAGACATTTCCTGTTTATTTTGCCAGCCGTGGATGTGCAGCTAGATCTACCCTGCCTGTAGACACTGGAAGTTCTCCAGGTCTAAGCCTGGAAATCCACTTGGCAATAATCCACTCAAATGAAACCAATAATTGATGCTATTTATTGCCATTTTGCTTCGAGTCTCGGCCTTCGATGAACTCTCCGGCCACAGATGTGCTGATCAGATCGGAGCTAAACAGCCCTAAATCCCCCACTTAGACATCAGTGGAACTTTGAGCCTGACCAGAGATAAATTAAAGTATTAAAAGTAACAAATGGGATGAATTGCTTTGGTGCTTTCACTCCTCTCTGGACTCACCAGCCCAGCCTGAAGGCAACAGCGAGGTGAGAAAACACCCCACGTACATTCCTGCCCTCTCTAATAATGCATCATCCCTGCCCACTCTTTCCAAATTGTTGCCTTCATCATCACCCTGTCCAAAGGCAGGGAAGATATATATCCTGTCCCCAGGTGAGGGTGCTTTTCCAGGGCTGTGGAGAAGACTGAGAGGAGATGAAAGCTTCCCTCCTCGCCGTGCTGGCTTTGATGGTGTGCGCAGATCGAGGTGAGGTAGCAGGGTTGATGGACCATGGCTAAGAGATAAAGAAGAGTTTTTATCATCAGGGAGGCCTCAGAGCCTGGGGGAGATATTGTGGGAGAGGTTTCCTCTCTGGAATTTCAGCCTGGATGCGTGAGAGGTTGATATCCTGCAAGGGAATTTCCCTATGGGCTCAGGTACTGCTGGGTTTTTATGGAAGAAAGGAAAAAAAAAAAAAGAAAAAATAGAAGGGCTCATCACTGTTCTGCTTTTCTGAGAATCATTGAATTTTCAGGGTTGGAAGGGACCTTTAAGATCATCTCATTTTCCAACCTTAGGCAGCGACACCTTCCATAAAATCAGGTTGCTCAGAGCCCCATCCAGCCTGGCCTTAAAGCTTTCCAGGGATGGATGGGGGTTCCACCACCTCTCTGGGCAACCTGTGCCAGAAAATAAACTTTCCAGGGAGTTTGTTTGTTGAGATGATGGAAGAGTGGGGTTATTTCTAATTCTTGATGTCATGATAGCACGATATGATATGATATATGATATGATACAATGATGCAGCAGCTCCTGGTTCCTAGAGCAGTCAGTGATGCTTTTTTTAGAAGGAGCAGAAAAGGACCAGACCTAAATCTGTGCAGCTGAAAGTCCCTGATTTCTGCCCATCTCCAAGGCCTGACAAGTTTGCTGATGGCAGAGATTTTGGGACAAAAAAATAGGGAATTAGGGAGAAGGCAGGCGGTGGAATAAATAGAGTAAGCAGCCTGACGTCAGGGTTATTTGCATATTATTTGCATTATTGATCACATGTTTTATTTCATGGAGAGACTGAAAATGAAATCAGAGCCTTCTTGAAGTCGAAGATCTTATCAAGCAGTGAAATGCATTTTCTCTTCATTTTGTAATTAAAAAAACAGGGGTTGCCAGCTCGTGGAAATTTGCCACATTGGTGCAGATCAATAAATTTTGGGGATGGTTATTCCTGAATCCTGTCTCATGGTGGCCTAAGAATATCTTTCTGCTATTTAATTTTCTTCACTCACCAGAATAATGATTCTGACAAATTTCCAACCTTAACAAGGCCCAGGGGACAGAGAAATGGTTTTCAGTGCCAAAAGGAAGGCTGCCCTAGATTAGGTGACCCAGGCAGTAAAAATAAAGTGTTTGACTTCATGCATCTTAGGGTTGGAGTCATACAATGAAGAATTAAAAGTCCTTCTCCTCACATTTTATTTTATTTTGGTTTATTTTATTGTATTTAATTTAATTTATTTTATTTTATTTTATTCTATTTTTTATTGTTTTATTGTTTTTTTATTTTATTTTATATCTTTATTTTATTATTCTATTTTTCATTTTACCATATTACATTTTATTTTTTCTTTATTATTTTTTCTTTATTATTTTTTCTTTATTATTTACTATTTACTATTTACTATTTACTATTTACTATTTACTATTTATTTACTATTAAAATGTGCAGGGTGTACATTTTGGGGGTTGGGTTGGCTTTGGGTCTTGCATCTCCACCCCTTTCAGCATCTCCTGGATTCGAGAGCTGAGGGAAAGAAGGTGGCAATTTTTTTCCCTCCAGTCCTGGTGATGTTTTGTCTCCACCTCCATATTTTGTGTCTCCTCCTGCAGCAAGTGGCTTTATTGCTACACCTTGTCCTTGTGAGGGCAAGGAGACCCAGGTTGCACAGAGAATTTATGGATGCTCCATCCCTGGAATTGTTGAAGGCCAAGTTGGATGGGGCTTGGAGCATCCTGATCTCTTGGGAGGTGTCGGATCAAGGTGGTCTTTGAGGTGATCCCTTCCAACCCAAACCATTTGATGGGTTTATGAGTCTTTTTTTTTCTGTGTGTGCAGGGCACAGATTTTGGGTGCAGGGTGTACATTTTGGGGGCAAAGTGCACATTTTGGGGGTTGGGTTGGATTTGGGTCTTGCATCTCCATCCCTTTCAGCATCTCCTGGATTTGCAACCCAAGGGAAAGAAGGTGGCAATTTTTTTCCCTCCAGGCCTGGTGATGTTTTGTCTCCACCTCCATATTTTGTGTCTCCTCCTGCAGCAAGTGGCTTTATTGCTACACCTTGCCCTTGTGAGGGCAAGGAGACCCAGGATGCCCAGAGAATTTATGGATGCTCCATCCCTGGAAGTGTTGAAGGCCAGGTTGGATGGGGCTTGGAGCAGCCTGATCTCTTGGGAGGTGTCAGATCAAGGTGGTCTTTGAGGTGGTGCCTTCCAACCCAAACCATTTGATGGGTTTATGAGTCTTTTTTTTTCTGTGTGTGCAGGGCACAGATTTTGGGTGCAGGGTGTACATTTTAGGGGTTGGGTTGGCTTTGGGTCTTGCATCTCCATCCCTTCCATCATCTCCTGGATTTGCAACCCGAGGGAAAGAAGGTGGCAATTTTTTTCCCTCCAGGCCTGGTGATGTTTTGTCTCCACCTCCATATTTTGTGTCTCCTCCTGCAGCAAGTGGCTTGTATTGCCTTGTAAGACCCAGGTTGCCCAGAGAATTTATGGATGCTCCATCCCTGGAAGTGCTGAAGGCCAGGTTGGATGGGGCTTGGACCATCCTGATCTCTTGGGAGGTGTCAGGTCAAGGTGGTCTTTGAGGTGATCCCTTCCAACCCAAACCATTTGATGGGTTTATGATTCTTTTTTTTTTCTGTGTGTGCAGGGCACAGATTTTGTGTGCAGGGTGTACATTTTGTGTGCAGGGTGCACATTTTGGGGGTTGGGTTGGATTTGGGTCTTGCATCTCCATCCCTTTCAGCATCTCCTGGATTCGAGAGCCAAGGGAAAGAAGGTGGCAATTTTTTTCCCTTCAGGCCTGGTGATGTTTTGTCTCCACCTCCATATTTTGTGTCTCCTTCTGCAACAAGTGGCTTGTATTGCCTTGTAAGACCCAGGTTGCCCAGAGAATTTATGGATGCTCCATCCCTGGAAGTGCTGAAGGCCAGGTTGGATGGGGCTTGGAGCATCCTGATCTCTTGGGAGGTGTCGGATCAAGGTGGTCTTTGAAGTGGTCTTTTCCAACCCAAACCATTTGATGGGTTTATGATTTTTTTTATTTCTGTGTATGCAGGGCACAGATTTTGGGTGCAGGGTGTACATTTTAGGGGTTGGGTTGGCTTTGGGTCTTCCATCCCCATCCCTTCCATCATCTCCTGGATTTGCGACCCGAGGGAAAGAAGGTGGCAATTTTTTTCCCTCCAGGCCTGGTGATGTTTTGTCTCCACCTCCATATTTTGTGTCTCCTCCTGCAGCAAGTGGCTTGTATTGCTACACCTTGCCCTTGTGAGGGCAAGGAGACCCAGGATGCCCAGAGAATTTATGGATGCTCCATCCCTGGAAGTGTTGAAGGCCAGGTTGGATGGGGCTTGGACCATCCTGATCTCTTGGGAGGTGTCAGATCAAGGTGGTCTTTGAGGTGGTGCCTTCCAACCCAAACCATTTGATGGGTTTATGAGTCTTTTTTTTTCTGTGTGTGCAGGGCACAGATTTTGAGTGCAGGGCACACATTTTGGGTTCAGGGCACACGTTTTGGGTGCAGGGTGTACATTTTGAGTGTTGGGTTGGCTTTGGGTCTTGCATCTCCATCCCTTTCAGCATCTCCTGGATTCGAGAGCCGAGGGAAAGAAGGTGGCAATTTTTTTCCCTTCAGGCCTGGTGATGTTTTGTCTCCACCTCCATATTTTGTGTCTCCTCCTGCAGCAAGTGGCTTTATTGCTACACCTTGCCCTTGTGAGGGCAAGGAGACCCAGGTTGCCCAGAGAATTTATGGATGCTCCATCCCTGGAAGTGTTGAAGGCCAGGTTGGATGGGGCTTGGAGCAACCTGATCTCTTGGGAGGTGTCAGGTCAAGGTGGTCTTTGAGGTGGTGCCTTCCAACCCAAACCATTTGATGGGTTTATGATTCTTTTTTTTTCTGTGTGTGCAGGGCACAGATTTTGGGTGCAAAGTGCACATTTTGGGGGTTGGGTTGGCTTTGGGTCTTGCATCTCCATCCCTTTCAGCATCTCCTGGATTTGCAACCCAAGGGAAAGAAGGTGGCAATTTTTTTCCCTCCAGGCCTGGTGATGTTTTGTCTCCACCTCCATATTTTGTGTCTCCTCCTGCAGCAAGTGGCTTGTATTGCCTTGTAAGACCCAGGTTGCCCAGAAAATTTATGGATGCTCCATCCCTGGAAGTGCTGAAGGCCAGGTTGGATGGGGCTTGGACCATCCTGATCTCTTGGGAGGTGTCAGGTCAAGGTGGTCTTTGAAGTGATCCCTTCCAACCCAAACCATTTGATGGGTTTATGATTCTTTTTTTTTTCTGTGTGTGCAGGGCACAGATTTTGGGTGCAGGGTGTACATTTTGTGTGCAGGGTGCACATTTTGGGGGCAAAGTGCACATTTTGGGGGTTGGGTTGGATTTGGGTCTTGCATCTCCATCCCTTTCAGCATCTCCTGGATTCGAGAGCCGAGGGAAAGAAGGTGGCAATTTTTTTCCCTTCAGGCCTGGTGATGTTTTGTCTCCACCTCCATATTTTGTGTCTCCTCCTGCAGCAAGTGGCTTGTATTGCTACACCTTGCCCTTGTGAGGGCAAGGAGACCCAGGTTGCCCAGAGAATTTATGGATGCTCCATCCCTGGGAGTGTTGAAGGCCAGGTTGGATGGGGCTTGGACCATCCTGATCTCTTCGGAGGTGTCGGATCAAGGTGGTCTTTGAGGTGGTGCCTTCCAACCCAAACCATTTGATGGGTTTATGATTTTTTTTATTTCTGTGTATGCAGGGCACAGATTTTGGGTGCAGGGTGTACATTTTGGGGGTTGGGTTGGCTTTGGGTCTTGCGTCCTCATCCCTTTCAGAGAGCCAAAGGAAAGAAGGTGGCAATTTTTTTCCCTCCAGGCCTGTTGATGTTTTGTCTCCACCTCCATATTTTGTGTCTCCTCCTGCAGCAAGTGGCTTGTATTGCTACACCTGTGACTGGCAACAAAGCAACTGGAGCTGTCTGAAAGCCCAGAAGTGCTCAGACAAGGATGAGTACTGTGTGACCAATGTTGCCTCTGTAGGAATCGGTACGTGCTGGGTGGACATCCTCTGATGGGGACTGAGGAATGGGATGTGGGGTTTGGAGCTGGATTTGGTTTGGTTGCCCTTTATGGATAAATGGGCTGAGGAGTCATGGGGAAGGGCAATGGAGAGGTGGGGCATGGGTTTGAAATCCTCTTCTCCACCACAGAGTGAGGTTGTCCTCTTTAGGCTTGGTTTTATGGCTGCCAGGAGAGGCAGGAGCCACTGAGAGAAGGACAAAGAGAGGATCCCTCAGAGGAAAAATAAATCTGAACCTTGATTAGACAAGGAGGTGAAGAGGAGCAGGTGGCCAGGGTGGATGGGAAGGTCTAGAAAGAGATAGAGGGAATAAAATTATTTCCTTTGATTAAAAAAAGCTGGAACTGTGCTTTCAACCCAGGCATGAACGTTGGCTCATGGGTGTCACATCCAAGGAAGCCTTGACATAGGAATCTCTGCTGGGAGGTGCCAGGTGCCCAAAAGGGACATTGAACACTTTATGTAGATGGTCACCAACAATTATTGGGCTGTGGTGGGATCACATTGAGTCTCCTTGGTCATGTTGGTCCTGGGGACTCATTATCCCATCTCCTTTCTGTCCAAGAGAGAGGAGGACTCAGGAAACTCTCCTTGCTAATGCTGCTCTTTCCTTTCTTTGGGCCAGGTTTTCTGTCTTTCTGGAAAAGGATCACCAAGAAGTGCTCTGAAACCTGTCCACGCCACAACTTCAGCCTGGGCCTGGCTTCCTACACCTCCTATTGCTGCCAAAGCTTCTTGTGCAACCTGAGTGCATGCCCAGGACCCAGACTGGCAAAAGATTGAGATGGCAGAAAGGTCCTGTGCCTGTGTCCTTCTCCATCTGCTCAGTGGTGGGGGGAAAAAGTGTCTCCTGAAGGCCTGAAGGACATGGTCAGATTCCCCCACAGCAGAGTATGGACATACAGAGTAGATAAAAATATTATGGTCACCACCTCCTGCTCTGTGTTGCCTCCTAAGCTGTAGCTTTCTCCCTTGCTTCTTGAGCTCTGTCACCCCAAGCTGCTTGGTGGCAAAGTGGCTGTGTTAGTCCTGGGATTGGGATGGGTGATGCTGCTCCTGCACACCCTACAAATCTCTGGAGGGGTTTTTCCTGCAATCTGACCTTATCTCAGGTACACCTGGGAGCCACCAGACTCAGGGAAGAGGAGAGGGAAAAAAACCAAAAGCCAACTCAGAAAGGAAGCTGTGAGGAGGGGAAAATCCTGTGCAGAAAACCCTAAGCCTGTGCTGGGTGCAAACTCCCAGGGTTTCTGATGGAGAAGGGGAAAATCCTGTGCAGAAATCCCTAAGCCTGTGCTGGGTGCAAATTCCCAGGGCTTCTGCTGGAGAAGGGGAAAATCCTGTGCAAAAAACCTGAAGCCTGTGTTGGTTACAAACTCCCAAGGTTGGTGCTGGAGAAGGGGAAAATCCTGTGCAGAAAACCCTGTGTTGGGTACAAATTCCCAGGGTTTCTGATGGAGAAGGGGAAAATCCTGTGCAGAAAACCCTAAGCCTGTGTTGGGTGCAAACTCCCAAGGTTGTTGCTGGAGAAGGGGAAAATCCTGTGCAGAAATTCCTGTGTTGGGTGCAGACTCCCAGGGTTGGTGATGGAGAAGGGGAAAATCCTGTGCAGAAAACCCTGTGTTGGGTGCAAACGCTCAGGGTTTCTGATGGAGAAGGGGAAAATCCTGTGCAAAAAACCCTAAACCTGTGTTGGGTGCAAACTCCCAAGGTTGATACTGGAGAAGGGGAAAATCCTGTGCAGAAAACCCTGTGTTGGGTGCAGACTCCCAGGGTTTCTGCTGGAGAAGGGGAAAATCCTGTGCAAAAAACCTGAAGCCTGTGTTGGGTACAAATTTCCAGGGTTTCTTCTGGAGAAGGGGAAAATCCTGTGCAGAAAACCCTGTGTTGGGTGCAGACTCCCAGGGTTGGTGATGGAGAAGGGGAAAATCCTGTGCAAAAAAACTGAAGCCTGTGTTGGGTGCCACCCACAAGTCTTCCCCCTTGCACCCTCTCCATCCAGCCTCTGACTCCCAGTCCCTGCCTGGGGACAATGACATCTCCCTGGGCTCCTTTAACCCTCAGCCACCCAACCCACATGCCTCTTCCTGTTGGCTCTGCCTTTGGTGCCACATTTGGATCAAAGTGGTGTTTATCTGCCCAGCCTGCACCCATCTGCAGTCCCCACCTCTATTTCCAGCAGCTGCCCTTGGTTTTATGTTGGTTTTGCTTGCTTGTGGCAGAGCTTTGTGCCACGTGAACCTTACCCAGGGCTATCACCACCCTGGACCTTCTGCTTGGCAGTTTTTTGCTTCCAACACACTCTTGGTTTACTCATCCCTCTGACACTCCCCAGAAGTAACCACAAGGTCATGAAAAATATTTGGGTCGAGCTGGTCGAGAACACTGGAAGGATTTATAAGAGAAGAACTGAGTTTTCAAAGAGGCCCCAAAAATTTCATGTAGATGATTCCAGAGGTTGTGGAGAGTAAAAAGAAGATGGAAAAAAAAAAATAAGTGATCGGAGCTCAGAGATATTCCATTGCCAGAGGTGCTGCTGAATGCCTCTCCCTCCTCCCATGCAGCGTTTTTTGGAGGATGGGAAGAACACAGAAATGTTTAAACCCCTGGGTTCCTAAATCTGCAAATTATTGCCCAACCCAGGGATGATTCTTCCAACCCAGCCCTGCACAACAAGGAGGACAAATGGGGCTTTGAGCTGTGCTGAGCAAATCTGCCTTGACCCGGTGCCCATGGATGAATTTTTTTTTTTTTCTGAAATGTTGCATAACAGAGATGTGTGCTTGCATTTATTAATCAACTCCTAATTTTCCCTTTCCCTTCTCCTTCTCCCAGTTCCCCCATGCTTTTAGGGCAGATCTCCACGCTGAAGGAGCCACGCTGGGTGATGCTCCTCCCTTCCCCTCTTCACACTCCCCCATCTCTTTCAAACCCTTTTTCATCCTTTGCATTTGTCACCCCAAAAAAGGAACCCCAGCCCCCTCCTGTCCCTCAGCCTGAATGCTCCAAAGCTTTAATTTACTCCCCTCCACACAAGGTCTGCTCATAAAAAAGAAAGAGACTTGTGTCTTGTTGTTCTTTTTTTTCCCTGCCTGCTGGAATTATTCAGCTCTCTGAAAGCACTGAGGAATCCCAGTTGGACAGACTCAAATAATTAATATTTCATGGTGCTGGGTTTGTACATCCTTCAGCAGCAGAAAAACACAGTCAGTTTGTTGGTGTTTTTTTAATTTTTGCTGCTTTAAAGCAAAACTGGGTGTGGGTTGTTTTTTTCTTGGTTTGGTTTTTTGGGGGATTTGGGGTTTTTGTTGTTTTTTTTTTTTTTTTTTCTTGGCTTGTTCAGCTTCTGCTGCAAGAAAGCATTTTTATAGCCTGTGGTTAGAAGTAGAGGATCTTAAAGGTCCCTTCCAACCCTGAAAATTTTATGAATATAAGGAGAGCTGAATCAGAGCTGAAGAGCAAAGGATTATTTCCCTTGTCCAAAGGGCACCAAGGCTCAAGGATGTTAAAAATTTTCCTCCTCCCATGGTGCAAAACTTGCTTGGTGGTAATTATCCTTCTTCCAGACACCCAAGGTGAGTGGGGAGGAAGAAGGGGTGGGTGTGATTCTTAACCACTAATTTTGACCAATTGGGACCAAAGAGAGGTGATGATGTCATTACAATGCTCATTAACACCTTGATGAGGCCGTCCAGAAAATTACCCTGAATCACAGAATGTTAGAGTTTGGAAGGGTCCTTGAAAGGGTCCTCCAACCCCTCTGTCAGAGGAGGACACACAGGGACACATCCAGGTGGAATTTCAATGTTTCCAGGGAAGGAGACTCCAAAACCTCCCTGAGCAGCCAGGGATCCATCACTCTCCATGAAAAATCTTTTCCTTTTATTGATGTGGAACCTCCTGTGCTGCAGTTTGTACCCATTGTCCCTTGTCCCATCATGGGACATCCCTGAGAAGCTCCTGGCTCCATCCTCCTGGCACTCACCCTTCACAGATTTATCAATATTGATGAGGATGCTCCTCAGTTCTCTTCTCCAAGCCCCTCAGCTCCCTCATCAGGGAGGTTTCCACTCCCTTCCTCATCCTGGTGATTCTCCCTCAAGCAGTTTCCTGTCCTCCTGGAACTGAGGGGCCCAGAACTGGACACAATATTCCAGATATAAAATAAAAAAAAAATAAAATAAAATTAAAAAAGCCTGTGCCCCTTGCTGTGCCATTGTGCAAGGCATCCTTGACCCTTTTAGTTCTTGGAGGACCCTAAAAAGAAGGAAGTTGTGTCTTGAGTCACTTCCTGTTGTCATCAGATTTTCTGACCCCATCCCAAGATGGGAGAGGTGGAAGAGAGGTGAAGGAACCTTTTTTTCTCCTCAGCGGAGAGAAGGACCCTACAGGAGGTGGCTCCATCCTCCTGGCACTCACCCTTTACAGATTTTTCAATATATTGATGAGGATGCTCCTCAGTTCTCTTCTCCAAGCCCCTCAGCTCCCTCCTCATGGAGATTTCCACTCCCTTCCTCATCCTGGTGATTCTCCCTCAAGCAGTTCCCTGTCCTCCTGGAACTGAGGGGCCCAGAACTGGACACAATATTCCAGATATAATAAAAATAAATAAATAAATAAATAAAAAGCCCGTGCCCCTTGCTGTGCCATTGTGCAAGGTATCCTTGACCCTTTTAGTTCTTGGAGGACCCTAAAAAGAAGGAGGTTGTGTCTTGAGTCACTTCCTGTTGTCATCAGATTTTCTGACCCCATCCCAAGATGGGAGAAGTGGAAGAGAGGTGAAGGAACCTTTTTTCTCCTCAGCACAAGGAGTGGAAACATTCAGGAAGGTTCAGGCCACTGCAGGGTGCAAAAGAGAGGAGGACCCTACAGGAGGTGGCTCCATCCTCCTGGCACTCACCCTTTACAGATTTTTCAATATACTGATGAGGATGCTCCTCAGTTCTCTTCTCCAAGCCCCTCAGCTCCCTCCTCAGGGAGGTTTCCACTCCCTTCCTCATCCTGGTGATTCTCCCTCAAGCAGTTCCCTGTCCTCCTGGAACTGAGGGGCCCAGAGCTGGACACAAAATTCCAGATATAAAATAAAAAATAAAATAAAATAAAATAAAAAGAGCCTGTGCTCCTTGCAAGGTATCCTTGACCCTTTTAGTGCTTGGAGGACCCTAAAAAGAAAGAAGTTGTGTCTTGGGTCACTTGCTGTTGTCATCATCAGGAAGCTGACCATGAGCCAGCAGTGTGCCCAGGTGGCCAAGAAGGCCAATGGCATCCTGGGCTGGCTCAGGAACAGCGTGGCCAGCAGGTCCAGGGAAGGGATTCTGCCCCTGTGCTCAGCCCTGGGGAGGCCACAGCTTGAGTCCTGTGTCCAGTTCTGGGCCCCTCAGCTCAGGAAGGAGATTGAGGTGCTGGAGCAGGTCCAGAGAAGAGCAAGGAGGCTGTGAAGGGATCCAGCACAAGTCCTGTGAGGAAGGGCTGAGGGAGCTGGGGGTGTTGAGGCTGGAGAAGAGGAGGCTCAGAGGAGACCTCATCACTCTCTCCAACTCCCTGAAAGGAGGTTGGAGCCAGGGGGGGGTTGGGCTCTTTTCCCAGGCAACTCTCAGCAAGACAAGAGGGCACAAGAGGTCTCAAGTTGTGCCAGGGGAGGTTTAGGTTGGACATTAGAAAGAATTTCTTTCTGGAGAGGGTGATCAGCCATTGGAATGGGCTGCCCAGGGAAGGGGTGGATTCTCCATCCCTGGAGATATTTCAAAAGAGCCTGGATGTGGCACTCAGTGCCATGGGCTGGGAACCACGGGGGGAGTGGATCAAGGGTTGGACTTGATGATCTCTGAGGTCCCTTCCAACCCAGCCAATTCCATGATTCTATGATTCTATGATCAGCTTTTCTGACCCCATCCCAAGTTGGGAGAGGTGGAAGAGAGATGAAGGAACCTTTTTTCTCCTCAGCACAAGGAGTGGAAACGTTCAGGAAGGTTCAGGCCACTGCAGGGTGCAAAAGAGAGGAGGACCCTACAGGAGGTGGTCCTGGCTGTGTGAGGAAGATGCTGCAACATCTCGGTGTGGTCTTATATGGGATTTGGGGATGAGATTCCCAACCCACCAGATGTAGGGAGAGAGGGGAGAGAAAGCTGTTGGCCTCCAAAAGGGTTAAAAATCCCAGTGCAAGAAATGGAGAAAAGGTTCCTGGAGTGAGAAGAGACCAAACATGGTGCTTCAAAGAGCAAACACAAGAGTCCTTCCAGTGGGGAGAGGCAGCATGGAGATGAAGCAACAAACAATTAGGAATGACATCAGGATTGTCCCTTTGGAGATCCCAATCAGCACTTTAAATACCTGAGGGACTCACTGGATGGGTGGCAGGAGGAGTTGGGAGGTGACTCCATCAGGGCCAGGCTGGAGTGTGGCTGTCATCAACCTCACAGCTCCAAAAAACAGACAAAGCCAGGGGACAAATTTATCCCAGTGCCAAGGCTGGAGCTGGGAATGGGGCTGGGAAAAGGATGGAACCATCAAGCCCTGAAAAATGGGGAGAAGAAATGCCCTGGGAGGAGTCTGAATGGCAGATGAGGACTCCTTGGAGAAGAAAAGGTTCCAGGGAGACCTCAGAGCATCTTCCAGTCCCAGGAAAACTGGGGAGGAACTTTGGAGTGATGGGATGGAGGGGAATGGTTTCAGGATGGAATAGGGGAGATTTGGGATCATTTAGGCATTAATTTAGACATTAGGAAGAAATTCTTTGCCACGAGGCTGGTGAGACCCTGGTCCAGGTTTCCCAGAGAACCTGAATTTGTGGATTCCCCTGGTTTCCCAGAGAAGCTGTGGGTTCCCCATCCCTGGAAGTGTTGAAGGTTGGATGGGGTTTGGAGCACTCTTTTGGATGATCTTTAAGGTCCCTTCCAACCCAACCCAATCCTATGGATGATTCCCTGATTCCTGTGGCCAGCACCCATCCCATAATCACCCATCCCATTGGGATGAGCATCATTCCAGGCAGGAAAACCCCAAACCACCTCCCTGGAGTGCAGCATCCCCTGAAGTGATGGAAAATTCTCTGCAGGGCTCAGGGGGAGGGGGGTGAGGTCCCTGTTTTGGGGGGTGGGCAACAACCTGGGGGCCCCCTGGGGGTTCCCAAGGATGGGGGAGAAATTCCTCGGCTTTCCTGCTGGGAATTTGGGTGGAAACGCTGCAGGAAGGGGGGGATTTCCAGCTCTTTGGAAAAAACAGGAGGTTTCCAACCCAAAATCAGAGGGTGACACAGCAAGGTGTGCAAGGAAAAGTGTGGGGAAAGCAATATTTTTATTTGTGGTGGAAATCAAAAGAGGTGTTGGTTGGGTTTTTTTTTTTGTTGTTGTTTTGGGGGTTTTTTTCCTTCTTTTGTTATTTTATTTTGTTTTGTTTTATACGTTTCATTTTATATTTTATTATCTATTGTTTTGTTTCACATATTTTATTTTGTTTATTTTGGCTTATTTTATTTATTTTATTTTAAATTTCGTTTTATATTTTATTTTGGTTTGGTTTATTTTACTGTTTATTTTTAAATTTTATTTTATATTTTATTTTATATTTTTATTTTATTTTTTTTGTTGTGGTTTATTTTATTGTATTTATTTTGTTTTATTTTAGTTTTGGTTTATTTTATTTTTTCATTCTATATTTTAGTTTAGTCTAGCTTCTTTTAAATTTTATTTTATTCCAATTTTATTTTATTTTATTTTATTTTATTTTATTTTATTTTATTTTATTTTATTTTATTTTATTTTTTATTTTGTTTTCGTTTAGTTTTGGTTTATTTTATTTTTTTTATTCTATATTTTAGTTTAGTTTAGTTTAGCTTCTTTTTAATTTTTTTTTATTCCAATTTTTCTTTTGTTTTATTTTATTTTATTTATTTCGTTTGAGTTTAGTTTTAGTTTATTTTATTTTTTATTCTATATTTTAGTTTAGCTTAGTTTAATTTATTTTTTTATTTTTATTCTATATTTTAGAATAAAATATATTATATTTCCAGGCTGAGCCCAGCAGGTGGAGCCGCAGCTTCTGTCCCGGATTGTCCCGAAATCCCGATCCTCCTGGGAGGTATCCGGGGGGCAACCCCAGATCCATGGAGGAGGCGGCTCTGTTGGGAGCATCCCAAGGGATTCAGGAATTCCCTGTTGAGTTTTCCTGGGTGAAAAGGGATTCTGGAAAAATTCCAGGGCCTTCTCCTTCCCAAACTGGTGGCAGCTTTGGGGATTTGCCTTGGGAGGGAATTCTGATCCCTGAAAAATCATCCCTGGGATGGGATCGGGATTGTCAGGCACGAGGTGAGGGGGTTTGGGGTCAGCTCCTCCCAAAAAGTGTCCAAAAGTTGAAAAAAAAGCTCAAAAAATGTGTAGAAGGGATGCTGAGAGACAGAGCTGAGGGGTGGCTTGGCAGGGATGGACTTAAAGGGTTTTTTCAACCTAAATGATTCCCATTCTTTACATCCCAATCCCAAAAGCTGAAAGTATAGAATAAAATAAAATAAGATAAATAAAGGAAATAAAAAACCAAAAGAAAATTAAAAGCAAAATAAAATAAAATATAGGATAAATAAAATAAAATATAGAATAAAAAAATAAAATATAGAATAAAAAAAATAAAATAAACTCAAAGCTAAATTAAAACAAAATTTAAAAAAACTAAAATAAAATAAATTATGGAAAAAGATAAATTTAAAAATAAATAAAATAAAACAAAGTGTAGAATAAAAAAATAAAATAAACCACAGCAAAATATAAAATGTAAAATATAAAATATAAAATATAAAATATAAAATATAAAATATAAAATGTAAAATGTAAAATATGAAATATAAAATATAAATATAAAAATATAAAAATATAAAAAATAGAATAAATTACAGTAAAATATAAATAAAGTTTAAAAATAAACAATAAAATAAACCCAAACGAAATAAAACATAAGATGAAATTTGAAACAAAATAAAGAGAATAAAATATAGAATAAAATAAAATAAGCCAAAATGAACAAAATAAAATAAACAAAAGATTAAATGAAATATATAAAACAAAACAAATAAAACAACAAAAGAAAGAAAAAAAAAACCAAAAAAACCAAAAAAAAAACCAAAAAACCCCTCAACTAACACCTCTTTTGATTTTCACCCTCCTGTCCAGCACTTCCAAGGCTTGATCCCAGCACATCCCATGTTTCAGCAGACAAGACAATGAAGACAAGACTTGGAGATGTGCCTCACCCTGGAAAAGCTGGAAAATCGGCTTGGCTGCTCATTCCAGCCGGATGGCAGCAGTGGGGAGGAGGGAGGGAGGTGAAAAAAAAAACCTCCCCAGGCTGCTTTGTGCCTCCTTTCCCAGGTTTGGAGCAGTAAAAAGTTTTCCCTGAGGTTGTGGATCTCGCAGCTGAGGTGGATGTGCCTGGAGAAAAATCCCCCTCGCTGCTGGAGCTGAAGGATTTGCTGGTGGGAAAACGTGAAGGATTTTTAGCTCTGACTGTTTTTCGTTTCCCAAAATATCCACCCCAATAACCCCAAGGGGTGAGGAGGGAAAGTGGTTCCCCTAAATGCTCTCCTGCTTCCAAGGAAACCAGGGGGTGCTCAGCATCTCCTAAACGGCACCTACAGGGCCCTGGCTGCTGCTTTGCAGGAAGAAGGAGCTGGGTTGGAGGTTGTCCCAGCGATGTCTTCTGAGATAATCTCACCTCCCACTCCAGAACCTTCTGGGCACCCTGTGCGTTGGCAGGAGAGGGAGGGAAAACCAGATTCCTGAGGGAAAAATGGTACAGGGAGAAGCTGTGTCCAAGATATAAA
>NC_092423.1:149677247-149752723 GCF_036169615.1 Heliangelus exortis | reverse complement strand
TTCTCATGGTGCTAAGCCCATCCCAGAGCTATTTCTGGTGGTGTTTCCTTCATCTTCTTCCACTTTCAGCTGGAATGAAGGTGGCTTTTCCTCACGTGGAGAAGCAGGAGAGAAAGAAACTGTGAACAAACCCCAGGCTTGATGCCAAGTGCTGTGTTTCCAAGCCAGGAATGGGAGGGCACATCCTTGGACTTTGCTTTTAGAGGAAGAAAAGCTTTGTGGAGCTCTTTTCCCTCCTGAGCTCCTGTTTCCCTTCCTCTCCACCCATCTCCTGCAGCAGTGGTCTGGTTGCAAAGCCAAACTGGAGCAGCATTGACCTCTTCTGCTTGGGACAGAGGAACAAAAGCCACCACTTTCCCATGCCTGGGACTCTGGGAATTCCTCTCCTCACTCAGACTCAGAACTTGGTGGCTCTGAGAGCATCTGCTGAAACATTGCTTGGCAAGAATTATAGAATTTTCAGGGTTGGAAGGGGACCTTTAAGGTCATCTTGTTCCAACCCCTCTGCCATGAGCAGGGACACCTCCCACCAGATCAGGTTGCTCAGAGCCCCATCCAGCCTGGCCTTAAAAAATTCCAGGGATGGGGCTTCACACCACCTCTCTGGGCAACCTGTGCCAAGGTCTCAGCACCCTCACTGGTGAAGAATTTCTTCCAAACTTCCAATCTAAATCTCCCCTCCTCTAGTTTGAATCCATTCCCCCACATCCTATTACTCCCTGACATCCTAAAAAATCCCTCCCCAACTTTCTTTGTGGGCAAGAAGGACACCAGAGGGCTGGAGAGTGTCCAGAGAAAGACAACAGAGCTGGGCAAGGGTCTGAAGAACAGGTTTTAGAAGGGGTGGCTAGAAAAAAACTGGAGAAAAGGCCTGGAGAAAAGGAGGATGAGGGGAGATCTCTCTGCAACTCCCTGGAAGGAGGTTGGAGCAAGGTGTTTGTTGGTCTCTTCTCCCAAGGCACAATCAAAGGATGAGGAAATGGCCTCAAAGTTATGCCAGGGGAGGTGTGGAATAAATATTAGGAACATTTTCTTTACTGAAAGGATTGTCAAGCCCTGGCACAGGGCAGTGGTGGAGTCTCCATCTCTGGAGGTATTTAAAAGCTTTGTAGATGTGGTGGCCTTGGAAGCACTGAGTTAATGGTTGGACTTGGTCTTTTCCAACCCAAAATTATTTACAAATATAAAGTCCTTTAAGGCATTGTTACCCTTTCCCTGACATTTTAACAAGCTGGGAGGGGGTGAAATCCTGGTGTAAAATGTGTGCAAGGTGTGAGCTGTTGCTACTCAGCCCTTTCCTTGGCAAAGCAACTTGAAAATCTTTCAACTCAGGGGGGCTTTTCCACCTTGGGCTTGCTCTCTGGATCAGTGTGGGTGGCTTTTGGCTCCCACATTCCTTTCAGGTTGTCATCCATAAAGTTTCCAAGTCCATGCATGTCTTGAGTGGTTGACAAGGTGGGTTTTGTGGGTTTTCCACTCCAGCTGTGGATGGGATCAGTCAGGGCCCATGAGTTGCTCTCCCCATACACGGTGGAGTGAGAGGAGCCAAAGCCCAACTACAGGGATACTCTTGAGGTGGATCCATGGCTTTTCTGCCTTCTGCTTGACCACAAGTGCAAACATCTCTTGGCAACCCCCCCCCAAAAAAAAAAAAAAAAAAAAAAAAAAAAAAAAAGAAACAA
Organism: Heliangelus exortis; assembly: GCF_036169615.1. Taxonomy (NCBI): domain Eukaryota; kingdom Metazoa; phylum Chordata; class Aves; order Apodiformes; family Trochilidae; genus Heliangelus; species Heliangelus exortis. The sequence continues at coordinate 149,751,041 of NC_092423.1, read as the reverse complement.
ACACAGCTTTAAATTTTTTGCCAAGCCTCCTGAGAAAAATACCTTTCTGCAGATCCTGTCTGAGGAACAAGATCGTGTTCCCAGATATTGTCCTGTTGGTTTCTCTGCCCTGCTGAACACACCCATCAAGCTGAGATTGTTTCAGCCAAGATGTTTCCACGATCAGCAGCTCCTCCACCTCCTGGGGACTCTCCTCCTCAGGGACAACCCTTGGCCACGGTCGTGGAGGTTTCAGCCTGCCTATTACCTGAGGTTGTGACAAGTTTCTAGACGTAATGAGGGGTGGCCCAAGCTCTCATTCCCACCAGGTGACTGGAATTTGGATGCCATACCTGGCTGGGTCAGCAGGAGTGGGTCAGGAGAGAAACCAAAGCATCTTCTACACAAGCCTTGAGTTTTTCCACTCAGGATGAGTTTTTGCCATCCCAGTGGGGGTTCACTCTGGAAATAATCAGGCCCAGAGCCCCTTAAAATAAATTAAGAGGAGGGATGTTGACTGTGGAACTCATCACAGCTTTTATTTTTGTGGGGGTTTTTTGTGGGAGGGAGCTGATGGTTGGACATGGTGATCTTAGAGTTTTTTTTCCAGCCCTGACAATTCTGTGTGATTTTCCTCTCAGCTTTCACCTGAGTTTGGATATTCAGCTCTTGGGTTTCAGTGCTGATCATCATTTCTAGGCCTGAATGCCCATCACACAAAGCATAAGTAAAAAACCTAAACCAAAACAAAACAAAAAAAACCCAAAACAAAACCAAAAACCACAAAACCAACCAAACAAAAACACCACCAAAAAATCCCAAACAAAAACAGAACAGAAAAAAAACAAAGAACAATTTTGAACCCCATGACTTTTTGCTTGCCTTCTGGTGCAGGATGTGGATGTCTCCCTTTTATAATGGGAAGGCATGGAAATTTTTATTTCTTACCTAAGTAAAATGGACAACTAGGCTCAGGTTTTCTTGATATCCCTCCAGGATGGCTGTGGAGGCTCTCACAAAGCCACAACTGTGTCCCAGATGAGGTTTTTTTTCCACGTCACCAACCTGGTAGGTTCCTGCTCTCTACATCACCACGTAACTCCAGCACCTTAAAGTCTAATTAAAAAAAACCAAAACCACAAAACAAACACTAAAACCTCAAAGGGATCAGGAAGACACTTATGAAGACAAACATGATAGTTGTCACCTCCTTTTCTTCCTGGAGAGGCTGCCCAAAACCTTCTGGGGCAAAGCTTTTGATCAGCCTCTCAGAAGTGGCACAGTTCCAATGCCCATGGAAGCCCAAGATTTTTCAGGAAGGTCCCAAACTTCACTCTTGAGGACCAGCAGGAACAGGCAGCAGAGCAAATGTTCCAATTTTAGTGCCTGGTCCCATCATAAAAGAGGATTAGGAAGGCTGAAGAAGGAAAAATTCTCACTCCCAGTGGAAAGGCAAAGCCAGTTTTGGGGATTATCAGCTCTGTCACAAATGCAAACTTAAATAAACCTGCAAGGAACATTTCTCCCCAAACAAAGGTATGGCCAGTGGCATCCTCCTTGGCAAGGACTGGAATTAACTCTTTGGGGGAATCCTGTGAGGGTTATGAGGTTTTCTCACCAACCTCTTCTTCCCCATCCCAACCATTCTTTTTCCCTGCCCTTTTTCCATTACACCCTTACAGGTGTAATGGACCCATATCCCCCCTCCTAGGTGCCACCAGAGAATAAAAAAAACTTGGTCCTGGATCCAAGAAGGATGATTCACATCCACGACTCCCCAAACAGGGTGGTTATAGCCAAACTGTTTGGAAGGAGCAGCCTGGTGTCAGGACAGTGTTGGAGACAATGAGGGATGGGGTGTGCCCAAGCAATTGTTGATGGAACAATGGCAGGGATGGCTTTGGAGTTGGGCTTACACCCTGTTTAGGGAGCTGGTCTGGATCTGGCCCTTCAGCCAGGGCATTGGTGGGGACCTGAATCATGGTGGTTGACTCCAAGCATGATGGTTCTCTTTGGTATCTCCCCAGAAGCCTGATGAGGCTGAATTATATCTCTTAGATTCGTGGAGGTTAAAGGAATGGGATAAAAAATAGCTTTAGGCCTCTGTTGCCTGAGAGCTGTGACCCCAAAGGACTTATTTTCCTCACCCATTGTGCCCCACAACAAGGTTCCTTGTGACCAGCATCACACTGGGATGGAAATCTACCTGGATCACCTCTGAGTTCAGGCAGACCCAGCAGATTTGGACCAGCCTTGGCTTTCTTAGCTGGAAGTTTTGTAGCCTCTGTCATCTTCCACAAATCTGACCACAAATCCAGATGCAGATGAAGATGTGCTTTGGGAAAACAAAATATCACACAGAGGTCTTCCTTTTGTCCTGGGGTTTCTGGATCCCTTGTTCTCACCCCCCCCCCCCCCCCTGCCCCCATCCTGTCCTTCACCTAAAATTATTGCCATTGCTTGGCCAGATGAACCAACCAGAATTTCTTGCCCTGCCAAGGAAGGTGGAGAGGACAAGATCAGATCAAGCTGATGCTGTCCAGGGCTGGGCTTGATTTCTTGCCCTTCATGGAGAAACTAAATGATTCAGGAGCACTACCCATGGCTGCCTTCTTCTCACCTTCTTCTCCCACGCTGTCTCCTTTGAGGCTTCAATTTCTGAGCTGAAACTGGGACTTTCCACCATGGAGGAGAGCTGGGATTGGAGCCACCCTCCAGAAAAAAAAAAAAAAAAGGAAAAAAGAGGAGAAAGTTGAGGGGGAGAGTTGACATGAAAATATTCCTGGACCTGGCAGTTTGCTCCACCTTGCTGCTCCATCACGAGTTGAAAACATGCTTGGTCTGGTTCCAGTTACACAAAAGGAACAAGCCTTGCACAATGTTCTCAAGGTCTGGCACAAACACACCCTATCAGCTGCCAAATGCAAAGTGGGATAAAGTTTCTTCCTTAAAATTCCCAGGCTTTGTTACCTACCTAATATCCTTCAGTAAGAATATTCAGATCCGGGTTAGCAGCCACTTGGCTCAGTTTCTGCAGGAAGATTCATCCTACTGCCCTCCCCTCTCTTTATTTTTTTTTTCCTTTTGTTTTTATGTCCCTGAAAAAGTAGTTTTAACACTTCCATAGTGTTCCCTGAAGTCTCCTGACACCATCTGCACTTCCTTCTACCCAAAGCTGTCTTTGCCTCGACTTTGCTTTCAGTTTTCTTTCTTTGCTTAAAAAAAAAATGGGCTGCTCACTGCTTTATAGGACACCCATCCCCTCTCCCACCTCTGAGGTGCTGGTTGGAGCAGCCCTGGGCATGATTGCAATATCAACATCACACAAGAATAGTGTGGTTTGGGGACCTGGCCAGCCCCCAGCATGGCTCTTAAAGCTTTTTCAGTCTTCTTTAGGGACACAGGGATAAGGGTGAGGTGATGCTCCAGATGCCTTCCCTATCCAGACCCTACTGTGTGACTCCAAGGGGTATTTAAACTGGGATTTCTGGTTAAAACCTGAAGGGTTTCTGCACAGAACTACACGTGGATCTTGCACAGCTCTAAATAAAGCCACTGTGGGTGAAATCACAAAGCATCAATAAATCCCCCTCCCATCCCACCTTATTTCTTACCCTCATTTTGCCTGTCTTTAATTATTTCCCTCTGAGCTTCGTGCGGGTGCTTTGATTTATTTTGCTCTCAGCTCCCTCCTTTTCTCTTCCCACTTCTGGGTGAAATATTAATCTTGTTTATGATTATTAACTTTCCCTCTCCCTAATCTCCTTAAATGCTTTCTCACATTTCCACTTCCTGCAGCCCATTTCTCCTTGGCAGATTTTCTAGTCAGCTGCACTTGGCTTTCCCATCTTGACTGTTCATTTATTTCTTTTAATTTCCAAGCTTTTCTTCTTTCTCCTTGTGGGCTCTGCTCGTGCTTTGCTCCTTTCTTCCTGCTGAGGAGCAGCATTTTGCTGCTCGGTTGGCTCTAAGATGAGCAGAATCCAGAGGAATAATTCACTTCCTGGATTTTGACCTGGATAGAAGGGAAGGAAGTTTTGTTTTCCATTTCTCCAGCTGGCTGAGAGAAGCCTGGCTATTAGAGAGAAAACAAACATGTAGACTAATACCTACTATTTCCCAACGTGCTCCAGCAGATCTTTTTTTCCTCCCTGATCTCATCCCTGCATGTATTTGTACAAAATCTTTTTTTTTTTTTTTTCTGATTGCTCCATCAGCTGTCACGTGGCTTTTTCATAGACTTGCTAAAAGAGGAGATAATTAAAGATTCATGAGCAAGGTCAGGGCAAATCCAGAGAAGAGAGTGGGAAGAATCTGAAAGCTTCACCCCCTCCCCTGAAATGTTCATCCCTTCCACCCTGCTCTGAGGACAGGCAGAGACAAAAATCTTTGGGAGCTGAAGCTGCTGTAGAAAAGTAGGAACAGGGCAAAGGAAAAATGACTGGAAGGGAAATACCCATCACATGGGGTTGGGCAGAGGGATATCTGCCCAAGATCTTGCAGACTGGTGATCAGGGGGAAAACCCTGGGAACCAACTCGTTGGGGAGTAAATTAAACAAAAACAAAAAAAAACAAAACAAAACAAAACAAAACTGGATGTTCTTCATTCCATTTCCACACCATTTGTGACCTTACAAATGTTGCCTCTGAGCTCCCCTTGGTTGTTTCCTCTCTAAAGACCAAAGGTCCTGGTCTTCTGTGATGTCTTGGTTACAGTTGGACTCAATGATCTTTAGGGTCTTTTCCAGCCAGGGGAATTCTGGTTTAGTTTTTTTAACTTTTTTTTTTGGTTGGTTTTTTTTGGTTGGTTGGTTGGTTGGTTGGGGTTTTTTCTGTCTTCTTGACCAGGATTTGTTTCACTTCTCAGTCATTTTCATTCCCATCCATAGTTTAACCCCCATGCCCTTTGTGCCTCTGCTGCACCTTAAAATCATTTGGCAAGAGGTGATGAAGTGATTGTGGGAGCAGAAGGAGGGAGCCCAGCAGAACTGGAAAGGTCATGAGGGACTGGAAAAACCTGATAGAATCTAGAGCTGGGTTACAGGTGGAAACAAACATTGTCACTTGGAAATCCTGGATGCTTCTGGAAGAGAGAGAAGCATCAAAGTCCATCCCTGCCTGTCCCATGGGAGTCTCCAGGTACAAAGAGTGTCATTGCAGGAAGGGTACAAGATGGTTTTTTGCTTTTTATCACTTCCTTTAGTACAAGTGAGATAATTCTGAATGACTGCTGACAATCCAGTGAAAATCCTCTTTATTGCCTCCTCTCCCACTTCCCACAGATACAAAGCTCTCTGTTCATGGCAGAGAGAAAGGATGGAGGATTCCAAGTGATGCCTCCTACCTTGGAAGCTGGAAGCCAGCCCAGATTGGTGCAGCAGCTTCTGCTTTGCTCCAGGTTTCAGGGTTCAGCCCAGCAGGGTGAGAAGAGACTCCCACATTTGAGTCAGATAAATTTTGCTCCCCAAATTAGCAACGAAGCCACGGTCAGCAGGAGTTGGCCTTGGAAAAAAAAAAAAAAAAAAAAAAAAAGAAACAAAACAAAAGATTGGATCTGATTGAGACGTGAAAAAAAAAAAAAAAAAATTGCTACCTGGAGCTTCGTAATAGGTTCCTACGCAAAAACACACCCAGCACTGATCACATCTGGAGTCCTGTCACTCCCCAAACCTTAAATTACTGCAATCAAAAGGAAGGCCAAATAAACTGGGTCCCAGTATAAAACCTTCCCTTGTGGTGCAGCGTCCCCACATCCTGCTGGCTCTGAGGGCACAAGGACCATGAAGGCTTTTCTGCTTGCCCTGCTGCTGGCAGTCCTGTGTGCCAAGCAAGGTAAGGAGCTTTGGAGGAGCTTTGGGAGAGCCAGAGGAAGAGGATGAAAAGCTGAGAAGAGAAATTAGAGAGAAGGCAGCGACGAGAAGGTTTGACAGCTTTTGTTGCAGTTGGTGAGGTCTTGGTAGTGCAGTTTTGTTTTGGCATCAGCTGTGCCAAGGAGTATTTAGTGGGGTTATTGAGCTTATAGTGGGGAGCATTGAGCTTCTGGGTGGGTTCTGGTGAGGTAGCAAGAACCCAAAGAAGATCAAATCACCTCTCTGGTTTCTCACACCCTCAAGTGTCAAGCTCCAACCACTCGCAGCTGAAGACAGACCAAAAACTGGTAAAAGGAATGTAGCTGGGCTCCACTTTTGGCTTCGGTTCTATTTTTGCTCCTGAATGAAACTTGAGGAATGGTTGATTAAAGTGATAGGGCTGGTCTTGCCACCCCAGCTTCTGCCAGGGTTTGACTTTATTTCCCACAGTGACATTTCAATTAAGAAACTAGGTTGCTGGCAGATATTTGAAAGCCTTAAAAGCTCTTTGCTCATGGGTTTGAAGAGCTTTTTTTTTTTTTTTTTTTTAAAGTGTCTGGGAGTCAGTGTGCTTGCAAGGGGATCCACAAGGCTCTTTGCTCTTTCAAAAGATATAACCAGATAATTGCACAGAAAAATCCAGTCAGGATACATTGGCTCTCTGCCTGGATTTGCAATCCCAAGGAGTCCCGTGAAGCCTTTTTGCACCGTTAAGGTTATTTCTGGCTGCATTTGCAAAACTGGAGCTAATGGAAGGTGGAGCCCAGGCTGAGGCAATGCTTTATAACAGCTATAATCGTTTCAGCTGTTATTGTTTCCTGACTGGGAGGTTTTTTTTCCTTGGAGCAGTCAGTGAATACGAGCACATTCCGGATGCTTTCTTGCACACGCTGGGGTCTCAGCTCCATCTGCAGCAGCAGAAGTGGTTTGAACACTCAGGTCGTGAGTTTTTTTGGCAGAAAAGCAGCTGAGAAAGAGCTGTAGGGACTGTAAAATGCAATAAAACTTGCTAGGCAGGGTGTCTGGGATTGCTCTGGTGTGTTTTGCAAAGAGACAGTAGCCTAAAGATTGGACTGGGGGAACTCCAGAGGAGACGGGAGAGGCTGAATTTATCCAAGTGATGGAAAAACAGTGAGTGCTGAAGAGTCAGTTAAAAAGAAGTTAAAACCAGGATGTTAGGAGGATGCTTTGATCTGCTGTTATGGAGAATATCTTGCTTGAAACACCTAGCACCAAAAAAAAAAAAAAAAAAAATCTGGGAAGGTTTTAGAGCAAGACTGGGCTGAGAAACCCAGAGGTGTGCCCAAGGCAACTGAGCTCATCACATCACAGAGGGAAGACCTTTTGTTCTCCTACTGGGTTGTTAGGGCCTAAAATGGCTTTTAATTCTCTTTTTAAAAATGCTTCTGGAATTGCCTAACCCAGCACCAGGGGTAGGTTCAGCTTCAGAGCTGAAGTTGAATCAAGCAGCTGAGCTTTGGAGAATCTCTGGGAGGAGTTCCCATCTTCAAAGTAGGTTCAGATTCATTTTAAAGGGAATCTCCTGTGCAGAAAAAAAATATATATATGAAGAAAGCCTTCCTGGGGTGAGAAAACCAGGAGATATTGAGCCAAGGAAATTTCAGCCTAACTGAGGATCCTCTATGGTTTGTAATTTGGTCACCTGCAACCCAGAGCTCCCCACCAGCTCAGAAATGGGGAACATTTCATGGGACTCTAAAGAGGAGGGGAAAAACTTTCTCCGAGCTCTGACCCTACCTCTAGGGAAGAAGATGGCACTTCCCAGTGTTTTTAGCACGGCCAGCCTGGAGATTTGTCTCAATTTCCTTGAGTTTTGTTCCAAAACACATAGCTGACCTCCTTCTGGCTTTGTAATAGACCCTGCTCAGCCTTTCTAATATTATCACTGTGAACACATTGTTCCAGGCACTGGTAGAAATAATCTCTCTATTGTCCAGAGAAACCTTCTCAGGGAACTCCCTTTAATGTGGCTCTGTGCTCAATAATTTCCCTCACCAGGGTGTCGTAGGCTTTAATTAATTCATGGCTGTAGGGTGGTTTGCAGATGCAAGCAGAAAATACTAAAAACTAAGCTCTCACCTGAGAATGGTCCCAGTTGGTTCATCCTCTCCCTGTTGGAGTTACACAAGACCCAGCTGGGCTGGCTGGGAGCTGGGTTTCTGTAGGGTGGCTCTGAACCAGGTCAATGGGGACCTTGGGGAGTAAGAAGGTCACTTGAGGGTGATGCTCAGGGTGAAAAGAAAAGAAGTTTTCAGGTTTAATGGCTGCAAATCTCAAGAAAGGAAATGGATTTTGTTTCATTTGTTTGCTTTTTCAGTTCCATTAATCAAAACCTAGTTCTTATTTCAAAACCCCACTTCTCATGAACTTGTTCTTATTGTAGTTTTCACCTCGCATTTTCCAAGATGGGGCTTTTTGAGACTTTCTTCCCAGGAGGGGGAAGTAAGTGCTGGAAACCACTAATTTGTATTTTTCCCCAGCTTCCTCCCTGTTTTGCTACACGTGTGAAAACGAGCACTCCAACTGGAACTGCCTGAAAACCTACAAGTGTGATGACAATGAGAAATTCTGTACGACCACATACAGCACTGCTGGGCTTGGTGAGTACCAGCAACACCTCAAGATGATTTTGTTGCTTGCTTGGTTTGTTTTCCTCCAGAGAAACTGATGGGATGAGGTTTTTTGAGAAAGAAGTGACCACTGGGGTTTATGGATCCCATGTAATGTGTGTTACATGGATCCCACCACCTGTGCTCTTCTACACCAAGACACTGGGAGAGTTGTCTAGGGAGGTTTTGATGACTCCTCACTGGAAATGGTTATGGTCAAGCTGGATGAAGCCTTGTGCAACCCAGGACGTGTCCCTGCCCATGAAAGGGGGCTGGATCTTAATGATCTTTAAGGTTTCTTCCAACCCACACCATTCTCTATGTTCCTCACCACCTTGTGGCAGGGCTGGTTGGAGCAGACAGATTTTGATGAGCAGGCCCTGTTGTTGCTTGATCTGAGAGCTCCCACACCTGTTTTGTGATGGAGGCTGGAAAGGGGCTGGATGTCAGTAATGCAGTTTTAGAAACAAAAAAAATCATTGGCAGTGATTTTTTTTTTTTTCTTTGCTCTCCTCCAGGAATCATGGTGTGAACTTCTGTCAAGGGCTTTCTAGTGCCGTGCATTTCACAAAATATCACAGAATCATTGGGGTTGGAAAGGAGCTCTGGGATCATCAAGTCCAACCCTTGATCCACTCCCCCTGTGGTTCCCAGCCCATGGCACTCAGTGCCACATCCAGGCTCTTCTTAAAAACCTCCAGGGATGGAGAATCCACCCCTTCCCTGGGCAGCCAATTCCAATGCCTCATCACCCTCTCTGGAAAGAATTTTTTCCTAATATCCAACCTATTTGATCTGGGGCTTGGAGGTTCTCACCTAACACTCAACAAATCCCCATCTTTGGAGGCATTTCAAAGCCATTTGGAGCTGATCCTTAAGGACATGATTTAGTAGTTAGATGATGGGGTTGGTCAAAGGTTGGACTGGATGAGCTCGAAGGTCTCTTCCAACCTAAACATCCCATGATTCTGTGACATTGATTCTACTCCTCCATTGCAAATTTGTGCAATTTACCTCCTATTGTCCTCTGGTCAGGTCTGGTAGAAAATTCTTAGGTAATAACTCTTCTTTTTTATTTATTCTCCATCCAGGCAAGGACGTGGGGCATCGCATCACCAAGAAATGTTCTGTGGACTGTCCTGAGACCAACGTCAACTTTGGTGTGGCAGCTTATTCCACCAAATGCTGTAGTACATCCCTGTGCAATTTCAGTGGTGCCAACAGCATCAAAATCAGCTACGGGGCAATGTTGCTGGGGGTTGTGGCCAGTTTGATCTGTGTCATCAGGGCAGGACTGTGATGAGGGCTGGGAGAAGATAGGACAATCCCAAGAACCTACCTACAAGGTATTCCCCAACTGAGAAACCAATGTCCTTTGTCAAGTGTCTCCAGCAGGGTCTATACTGCCCTGTTTTGTTTTGTTTTGTTTTTTTTTCCAAGGCATTGCTTCAGATCCCATCCACAAAATGGTGCAGCATCATAGCTCCTATTTTTTTCCCCTGTGTCATTTGTTGTTTTGTACTAATTTTCCCTGGGAAAGCTCTTTTGATAACCTGTGTGTGACGATTGTCAGACAAAATAAAGATTTATGTTATTCTAGAGTGTGTTTGCTCTATTCACAGTTAAAACCAGCCTGAAGAAACATCTCTGCTGGAAAGAACTGGATCTCTACTTCCCACTGAATTCCTCTTTTTGGTTTTTAGCACCTGGGAGTCTTCTCCTGGCTGCCTTTCTCATTTGGCTCAGTTGCATCCAGCAGCTCCAGAGAGTCATTCCATGAAGCCAGATGTTCTGCCTGATCACTCACTGATAATGAATGAAGGTGTCAATCTGGAAAGGTCAAAGATGTTTGTGTTGTTCCTATCACAAACAACAGCCAGATTTGTTTTGTAACTGCTAAGACACAGGTCTGGGGGGTTGCCAGGTATCGGGTGTGTTCCTGGCTGTGCTCCCAAAGTTCTCATCAGATCTCTGCAGGGTGGATGGTTTGGGTTTCTAGAACCAGTAAAGGGTTTAAATTGAGATGGCAGAGATGTCCAAGATGAGGATGGTGCTGCTGGAATCTCATGGAGAAGGAAACCTCAGTGCCTACTTGGAGAAGATTCTGCTGAGTGATTGCTCTTGAATTCCCAGCAGGGAAATGGGCAGAAAAAGCTTGACAGAGGCTATGGGTGTCTTCTGATCTGGTGGGATCATCTCTGCTCCTTCCTTTTCCTCTGTCTTTGGTGTATGTCCACGCTTGGGGATGGAGGAGATGGGGTGGAGATCCCCTCCATCTCTTGGGGGTGGAAGAGATGGGTTGGAGATCCCCTGTAGCTCCTGGGGATGGAAGAGATGGAATGAAGATTCCCTCCATCTCTTGAGGATGGAAGAGATGGGTTGAAGATTCCCCCCATCTCTTGGGGATGGAGCAGACAGGATGGAGCTCTCCTGAAGCTCTTGGGGTTGAAGCAGATGGGGTGGAGAACCCCTGCAGCTCCTGCAGAAGCAGAGCTATAGCTAAGACAGTCAAACTACCTCCTCTTTTGGAGCTGCAGGGTTCATCGTTTCCATCCGAGCAGCTTACAAGAGGAGGGCTGCATTTTGGAAGGGCTTATATAGAAGTGGCACCTGGAAAAAAAAAAAAAAAAAAGCTCTGATATTTGCAGCCTAGCTGGATTTGAGGGGAATTCTGTTCCACCATCACCCAAGACAGGCTGCAAAGGTTCTGTCTTTCCTGTGCAATGGGGAGGAACCACAGCGCTGGCTGAAGGCTGTGAAATGGGATTACACTTAATCATCCTGTAAAGGTTTAATTTCTAAGCAATGAAAATGTCCAAGCATTTATTTAAATGGGAGATGGAGCAGTTGAAGGACGGGACCGTTATGGCATTTCTGTGCTGAAGGATCAACAGAAACTTTGGGGTTTGCACTTCTTTTTAACCCCTTTTTTCCCCCATGCTTTTCCTCTGTTAATCACAATAATCTCTGAAATCTTTCTCAGAGCCAACTTGAAAAATCCACATCTAGTAAGAACACCTGAATTTCACAGCAGCTTTTGAATTTCAGCTTTTGTTTCATGGCAACCATATTTTTTCCCCAAAAAGAAAGAAATTCTGTGCCCTCCTCAGATGACAATTTCAGCCACGTTTAGAACAAGACAAGCAAAACCCTCCCCTTCCTTCTCCACTCAGCAACAGTGCCAAGGGAAATAAATATTTCCACCCCTAAATAATTCCCCTGTTACTCATTCCATAATCTTCTTGGAGCACAGAACTTCCAAATACTTGTAAACTGTGATGTGATCTTTCTTACCTTGAGCCCTCTGGTGTCCTGATCATCTATGCCCCTTCTACCCTTTTCAATTTATCTCACCTGGAGCTGTTAAGGATAATATTAATTTCAGAAGGCCATATGAGACCAGTTGGAAGAGTGCAAGACCATCTAATGGAAAATCTTGACTGTCAGAAATCCTGCAAGAACGCCTTTAAGAAATCTGCCACCTCAAAATCTCATCAGCTTGCAGGAGACAAGAGATATTTTAGGTTTTTACTTGGATGAAACTACGAGGGGGAAAAAAAAAAAAAAAAAAAGTGCCTGGCTGAGCTGCTATTTCTGAACGTGTTAATGGATGCTGCTTGCTGAAATAAATCTGAATGTGGGCTGCCTCTGCAGCACGAGGCAGGGGGGGTGGAATGGCATTGCCTTGTGTTTAGAGTCCCCTTGTCTGCCATTACCTCCAACAGTCAGCAATAAAAGTTGATTCACCAATAAAGAACTCATCAAACCTCATCTGGACTGGAGAAAATGAAATATTTCCCCGAGTAGAGGGGGTTGCACTGCCTAGCGTGGAAGGTTCCAACTTCTGTTTTCCTCCTTCCAAAGGTTTTCTGAAGCCAACCAACCAACGCCTCTCCCTGGAGCTTTCTTGGTTAATTGCCACCTCTGTTCCAAACTGAATTTCAGTGTTGGACCTGTTGAGAAAGCAGGAGTTTCCTCACCTGAGTCACACTGGTCTCCATCCGAGCAATATTTATCCATCCATCTTGGAGTTGTTGGAAAGAGTTACATCACCCCAAGAGCTCTCCATTCCTTTTGGGTGAGATAATGATGCTAAGTGGGTGTTAAAGAGTCCCAGGAGGCTTCTTTCAAGGGTGTAGAATGGTAGGACAAAGGGGTAAAGGCTTTAAACTAGAAGGAAGTAGATTGAAGTGAAGAAATTCTGCCCAAAGAAGCTGTGGCTGCATCCTCACTGGAAGTGTTGAAGGGAAGGTGGGATGGAGCTTGGAGCATCCTGGCCTAGTGGAAGATTTCCCTGCCCAGGACAGGGGGGGTTGGAATTAGCTGATTTTTAAGGTCCCTTCCAACCTAAATCATTCAATGATTCTGTTTCTATGAGGAGCCTCCCATGAATCTTGAGGTTCAGACTGGAATCCCTTGGTTTCTAAACCCCTTCTCAGGAAGGAGCTTAAGTGTAATTAGATCCACATTTTATTACAACAGATGTTCATGTATCTGTCTGTGCAACATGCACAGAACTTTTATCCAAGCAATTTTTTCAGTACTTCTTCTTCTTCTTCTTCTTCTTTTCTTCTTCTTCTTTTCTTCTTCTTCTTCTGCTTCTTCTTCTTCTTCTTCTTCTTCTTCTGCTTCTGCTTCTGCTTCTGCTTCTTTTCTTCTTCTTCTGCTTCTTCTGCTTCTTCTTCTTCTTCTTCTTCTTCTTCTTCTGCTTCTTCTTCTTCTTTTCTTCTTCTTCTTTTCTTCTTCTGCTTCTTCTTCTTCTTCTTCTTCTTCTTCTTCTTCTTCTTCTTCTTCTTCTTCTTCTTCTTCTTCTTCTTCTTCTTCTTCTTCTTCTTCTTCTTCTTCTCTTCTGCTTCTTCTGCTTCTTCTGCTTCTTCTTCTTCTTTTCTTCTTCTTCTTTTCTTCTTCTGCTTCTTCTTCTTCTTCTTCTTCTTCTGCTTCTTCTGCTTCTTCTTCTTCTTCTTTTCTTCTTCTTCTTTTCTTCTTCTGCTTCTTCTTCTTCTTCTTCTTCTGCTTCTTCTTCTTCTGCTTCTTCTTCTGCTCCTTCTTCTTCTGCTTCTTCTTCTGCTCCTTCTTCTGCTTCTTCTTCTGCTTCTTCTTCTGCTTCTTCTGGTAACATCTTTCAGATTTTATCTCCTGCAGTTCCATCCTTTTTATCCACACTGGAATCTCATCTGTCTTCTGTTGTCTGCAGATGGAACAGTTTCTCCCTTGATCTTTTCCTTGATTTAAGCAATCTCACAATTAATTCTAATATTCTATATGTAAACTATTTTGATCCCCAATAGCGGGGTTTATTGGAGGGTCTAATATTCAATGGGAAAGAAAAAAAAAAAAAAAAAAAAGAAATAAAACATATGGAGAGCAACAAGGATCCAGCTGGACAGTTTCTGGGACATTGTTTCTTCCATCCCTACAGCTAGGTGGCAGAAGGAAAACTGTGGGAAGAAAAATCAATAACAATCAGAAGAAGATGGGAAAAATGCAAATTTCATACAGGGAGACAGGGTGAAGCATCACAACAAGGAGGAACAAAGAGCACTGTAGAAAAATCCATTTGGAGTATTCACATTTGGCATTTCACATAATTTTTAGCTGGCTGTGTTTGTAGGGTTTTTTTCTGAAGATTTAATGAGTTGGTTCCTTGATCACATTATCCCTCATCCTCCAGGCTTTAATTGGTTTGTTGCTTTTTTTTTTTCCTCCCTGACATTTTTTGTAATTTTTTTAAGAAAAGAACAGAGCTTTCTTAATGTGATGGGAGTGGGTGTTTTTTCTATTTTTTTTAATTCAAGTGGCCATTTTCATTGAGTTGTGGAATTTCTTTTCTTGTAACTTTTCCTCTCAGATAAAATATCCATTCTTGTAGTAGAAACATTTATGTTTCTGTCTCAGAAGAAAGCTCACAGAAAATGATTCCTAATCCCCTATGAAACAGGGTGGAAGGACACTGCTTTTCTGATCTATCTGACAACCCTGGGAAACATTTTCTGGAAGTTTCAATCCCAGTTTCAATTTGAAATCAAAGCCCTTTCCATATGCACTAAAATAAATCCATGAAGACAGAAGCTTTAAGGGTACAGTTTGCTCTGGGACTGAAGATGGCCAGGAAAGGGAAAAAAAAGGGGAAAAAAAAAATTCCTTTTCTTCTCTGGACATTGTTTTGGTGTTCTGCTTTTCCTCCACTTATCCAGAATTAGAAACTTTTGCCCACTTGACACAAGCAGCGTTGTGAAACAACTAAAGAAAAGAAGAAGGAGGGGGAGAACACAAACCTGTTTAGTTTTCCAGCAAAGCCAACAAGTGCTGACACGTTCCTATCAATTATCCACCATCTGACACAACAACCCTCCAGTTATTATCCCAGCATCAAAGCAAACACTGCAGAGGTATAAAACCTGCCCTGGATGAGTCCTGCTTATTTTGGAGGCTGCAAGACTTATAAAGGATGAAGACTTCTCTTCTTGTCGTGCTCCTCATAGCCCTGTGCACAGAGAAGGGTGAGTTTCCAAGGATTATTTTGGGTTAAAAAGACCCCCAGAGTTGGGGCATGGCTTTGGTGTTGAAGGCTGAGATAGGAATTTTGCAGGAGGAATGGGAAAGCTGAAGGGTCCTTTGGCTTTGGTGAATATTCCAGAGCTTAGGAGAAGAAGCCAAGGGGACATAGCCCTGGAAGGATGCTGAGGAGCTGAAGTGAGGGATGAGCCACTCATCCAAAAACCCTTGGAATGGCTCAGTTTAGGCAGCTGAAAGCCCTTGGTGCAGCTCCATGGGAAGGGGGATTAATTGAGGGATGTGAAGAGCTGGACACATGAAGGACAATACGTACAACAAAGCTGCAAAAATGACATAGAACTAATTAAGTTATTATTATTTATTAATTCATTTATATTCCATATTGATTATTTGTTCATTTCTTTATTCACTTGTTTATTGGTTGCAATTACAACCTATCATTACCTGAACTGGTAGAGATGGTCATGCCAGGAGAAGATGCTCCCAACTTTTTCTTGCAGGTTGTTGCTTTGAGGTGCAACTTTGATCCCAGGTGTGGGGTGGAGATGCAGAATCCCATTCCCATTCTAGTAATCTCCTGATGCACTCAGAACCTGCACTTCAACTCTCCCTGGCTGCAAAAAAAAAAAAAAAAAGCCCATCACTTAGAAGGGAATTTAAAGCTCATCTACACCTTCCAGTAGACCAGGTTGCTCCAAGCCTCATCCAACCTGACCTTCAAGACTTCCAGGGAAGGAAAACCAGGGAAGATGCTCCATTTGCACAGTGGGTTAGGCAAGGAAGAGATGGTGGAGCCCTGAATATTCCAGCAGAATAATCAAGGGGGTTTTCACTTTATTACAAATTGAATTTTTCCCTGACTCTGCTGTAAAGCTTTACCTGCAAATTACTGGCCATTCCAGTCCTGGTCTAGCAGAGCACTTAAACTCATGCTTAATTTGAGGTTGTAAATGTTCTCACTGTGGGACTTTACAGGTTTCAAACTTGGCAGGTGCTAAATCATTGTGCTCAATGAGGTTGAGAAAGTTGAAGGCAATAAAAGGACCTTTCCCTGCAGCTTATCAACTGCAATCCCTTTTTTTTTTTTTTTTATTATTATTATTATTTTAAAGAGACCACATAATGAGACAGCAAATGTAGCAAAGCTGCTGGTGGAAATTAACACAAATACAGCACCAACCTTCAAGCCAGAAGGTTGCTGATCCAACTAATCCTGAACCTGATCTATTTTAATCGGGTAAATCCTGCATCTGCCAACTCCTGCATTTGCTGTACACGTGTAAGCTCTTTACCTGGGTGGCTCCAATTCTTCCCATGAAAATCTTCCTTGTGGAATATTCTTCAGTGAGAATGGAGCTCTGATTGGGCACAAGCAGAGCTCCAAAGGCAGCGTGGTTTAAATCCTGAGTGAGGAGTAATTCCACAGAAATATTGTTCCCTTCCCCACTCAGCCTTGCTGCACCAGATATCTCAACAGAAGTAAGGGGTTTTCCAACAAAGGGGTTTTCAGGAGCAGGAACAGTTCTTGGTCTTATCAGCACAGAGGATCCAAATTGTCCTACCTGACTTCAGAGTCCAAACTGAGCTCCAGAGTCTTCTTGTAGTGAATGTGAGTGAGACAGAAACCTCCTGAACACTGAGAGATGTTGGTAAAATCCCCCTTGAAGGTGTTTCCCCCTTCTTCTGGCTAGAAGGGTATTTTTAAATTAGCAGCTTTGGGATGTTGGGATTTAAAAAAAAAAAAAAAAAAGATTTAAGCAGGAAACACTCCACTGTTTCCTGCAGAGATTCAGGAAGTTTTTTCTTGGTGTGAGCGTGATTAAAGGAGCATCATTAATTATGGAATAAACTGAGTTACATATCTGGAAAACCCAGTTTGGAGACTCCTCTCTAGCATATGGTTTTGTGGTTTGTTTGTTTGAGTTTTTTTGTTTTTTTTTTCTGGGAAGAAAGGGTGGTTCCCAGTGGGGTGGAGCAGAAATGAGCCTGAGGGGGGGTTTGCACAAGAAAAGGGAATGAAGCCACACTGCTTCCAGGGCAGCATCTAAATGATAATGATGAATAAGCTCAAGAAGGGTCCTAGACTTGGAGAGAAAACAAACCAACCACCCAGAAACCAAAGTGTTGTGGCCTGCAATGTCAGGAAAATACTGAATGAAAAAAAAAAAAAAAAAAAACAGGCAGGAGAAGCAAGACAATCCAGAGATTAAAATGCCCATGATTAAGGTAGGAAGCAAATTGCAACAGTCTGGGTATCAAATCAGAGTGAGGCAAATGCCAGGATTTTGAAATTGTAAGGGTGTTGAGCATAGGAAGAGAGGGAGTCTGGGATGTCATGGGATCTGAGTCACTTCAAACCCAGTTCCTTGGCCTCTGTGTCCTCTTCCAGCTGCTTTTCAGTGAGAATCAGCAGAAGGAGAATGGGATCTCCGGACCATGAGGAGAAAATAGATAGAAAGTGCTGGGTGACCAAGGAAAAGGACTGGAATGAGGAGAAAAGGCACTTTCTGGAGATGGAGAATGAATAGTGCCCTAAAAGGCTTTTTTTTTTTATGGCTTCCTATGAAATACACAGCACATCCTGGGAAGCAGGGTCAGAATTTGGGCTAGGAGGCCACTAGGGAGCCAGCTGAGCTTGCCCAAAGGTCAAACAAGGACAGCAATGAGGTTGGGACATTGCTGGCAAAGACAGCAACAAGGGCAAGGAAGCCTGGGCAAGGGGTGAGGAGAGATGAAGAGCAAGGAAGGCAAAGGACAGCACTGGTAGAAAAAAAAAAAATAAAGTGGGTATTAACCAGCCAGAAATAAGGAGAGCTTGGAAATGAGAAAAATGAGCCTAAGCCTCAGAGGGCTGACATTAGTGCAGGAGTGTTTGCTTCAGATAAACAGATGAGCAGGAAATTCCCCTTATCATGCAGAGAAACCTTCCCTGAGGAGCTCTTTGCTCTGAATGGCTGCTTCAGCTCACTGCAGCACAAGCTGCTTCCAGCCACTGGCATCAGTGAATGAAACTATCCCAGATGTACCTGATCTGGAGTGGTAGGGAGCCCTCACCCACAAACAGCCATAAAAAAAAGAATCTACAACAGCCAAGGGGGTGATTTGCTGAGCCTGGTCTTCTCCAGGTTCAAGATTGTCTCCTGAAAATGAAGCAGCTGCATGAGAGCATCCATCTTCCACCTGAGAAGAGAAGGCTTAGGGCAGACCTTATTAGGATGTTCCAGGACTTAAAGGGGGTTGCAAAGAAGATGGAGACTCCCTATTTACAAGGAATCCTATGGACAAGACAAGGGGCAATGGGCACAAGTTGCTCCTGGTGTGGTTCTGGTTGGGCACAAGAGGAAAAATTTTCACTCTGAGGACAGTCAGACATTGGAATGGTCTCCCAGGGGAAGTGGTGGATTCCCCAAATTTGGAAAGTTTGAAGTCTCAGCTCAATGGGGTGCTGAGACATCTCAGATAAACAATAATATTAGAAAGGTGGGAGCAGATGATCCTTCAGGTCCCTTCCAACCTCAGATCTGTGATTCTATGATTTTATGACAGGCTAAAGAAGTTGGGGTTGTTCAGCCTGGAGAAGAGGAGGCTCCAAGGTGACCTTAGAGCAACCTCCCAATATCTGAAGGGGCTCCAAGAAAGCTGGGGGAGGGCTTTGGACATGGGGGGGTAGGAAGAGGACAAGGGAATTGGGTTAAAACTTGAAGAGGGGAGATTGAGGTTGGACATGAGGAAGAAATTCTTTTGTTTGAGGGTGGTGAGACCCTGGCCCAGGTTGCCCAAGGAAGTTGTGGCTGCCCCATCCCTGGAAATGTCTCAGCCCAGGTTGGATGGGGCTTGGAGCACCCTGGGCTGGTGGGAGGTGTCCCTGCCCATGCAGGGGGTTGGAACTGGATGAGCTTTAAAGTCCCTTCCAACCCAAACCGTTCTATGAGGAGCAGATTTAGGTCACTTATTCCTCACTTGAGGTGAGTTCTGGGGGCATGCAGCAAAATATTTGTGCCTGGGTTGGCCACAGAGGTTACTCTGAAGTGTTTGTCTCCCTTTTTGCATTAAAAAAGATATTTTAAATAACTTCTGTTGTCTTCTGATAAAGGACGTGTAGGACAGGACTCTTCAGATGAATTGAAGAGGATGTGAAAGAGCACGGAGAAAAATCCATAAGTCTCTTCCCATACAAGAATAGGAGTAAGCAAATGGGGCTTGGAGGAGCCAGTTTGGAAAGAAACCACAAGAGCTTCATGCTCCAAGTGGTAGCAGACCAGAGAAGTCCTCCCAAAAGTACACTGGGGATGGCAGATATTTGCATGGCTTCAAGGAGAGTCAAGTATCCAGAGGGAAGATCCCTTGAGAATTCCTAAATGACCAAAGCACCTCAGTGTCAGGAGTCTGAGCTTGGGTCCAGGAGGGTTCCTGGGGTCAAGTTTCACAATCCCAGCAGGTTGTGGCTGTTGGGTTTCACAGATCCTCCCTAGGGATGAGCAAGCAGCAGTTTGGGGGTCACAGGGATGTGTCTCGAGGTGACTGATGGGTGTTGTGTGCTTCTTTTGCAGCTTTCTCTTTGACGTGCTTCACGTGCAAGGATGCATCCTCCAACATCCACTGCCTGAGCACAACCAAATGCTCTGACCACGAGAAGTACTGCCTCACAACCTATTCCACCACGGGCACGGGTGAGTGTGAAGCTTTTCCAAAGCTCTGATGACAAGATGGGGATCAGGTTAGGCTCTTGGCTGAGATTCCTCCCCACCACCATGGGTGGTGGAGGAATTAGTGAGGATTAGAGCACACACAAAGCAGATCTTGCAGCAGGTGGGAACTTGGCCCAGCCCATATTTTTTGCAATGTCTTGTAACAGTTCTGCACTGCTGATTAAGCACATCCAGGAGAAGGAGACACTGGAAGAGAGAGGCTTTCTCTGCACAAAGCCCTTGTCTCCTCTCCGAGCTCATGGGAGGTGATGGAATTTGAAAGGGCCAGTGGTTCAAGACATGTTGACAATGATGTCTTGAAGTCTTGCACTGTGGGTGTGCATTAGATCCCCAAATTCCTGTCCCAGGTTCCTCTCACCTGGTCCTAAAAACAGCCCAGGAGTCAAAAGGCCTGGAGATGACCTCCACAGGTCATAGATACACAAATAATGATGCAGTGGGATGAAGCCCAAGAGAAAACCAAGAGCGTTAAGTCCCGAATATATTCCCCACAGGGTTAAAACTGATAAAAAATATACAAATTAAAAAAAAACTGACTTTTCTTCCTCTTTTCTCTCTCTCCCACTTCAGGCAGTGACCGTAACCAGCGTATAACCAAGAAATGTTCTGCATTTTGCCCAACAATTGACCTGAACATTGGCATAGCTGGTGTTGCCACCAGCTGCTGTGACACGTCTTTGTGCAACATCAGTGGTGCCAGCAGTGTGAAAACCAGTTACACCATGATAGCTCTGGGGGTCTTGGCCAGTCTTGCCTGCATCCTCCGGCTGGGTTTTTAAAAGGGTTGCAGGAAAGGGGAGGGAGCTGCTTGGCCTCGCATTGCAAGGGCTCAAACTTTCATCTGTCCAGTGAAAATCCTACCTTGCTTCTTCTGCCTGGAAGGTACCATCCCATCAGCAAAGATTTTTTGCTCTTCCCATGCCCTGGTGACAATGCATAAAAGGACAGCCCAACCTCAAAATTGTCTTTGGAAGGGAAAGGAATGATGTGGAGCCCTGCACCTGGGAATGACAGAAAGGTTTGGGTTGGAAGGGACCATAAAGATGATCCAGTTCCAACTCCCCTGCCATGGGCAGGGACACCTCCCACCAGCCCAGGTTGCTCCAAGCTCCATCCAACTCAGCCCTCAATATTTTCAGGGATGGGGCAGCCACAGCTACTCTGGGCAGCCTGGGACAGGGTCTCACCAGCCTCACAGGAAATAATTTATTCCTAATATCCATCCTAAACCTCCCCTTGTCCAGTTTAAAGCAATTCCCCCTCATCCTATAACTCCATCTCCTTGCAAAAAGTCACTCCCCAACTTTCCTGTAAACCCTTCAGGTACCTGAAGGCTGCTTTAAGGTCACCCCAGAGCCTTCTCTTCTCCAATAGTCATATAGACACCATATAGTCACCAACTCTCCTATTATTGGCTTTAATAGCTCCATGAATTATTTTTTCCTATCCGTTTTATCCCTGCCATTCTCTTGTGCCTTTTTTTTTTTTTTTTTTTTCCCCTTCATACCATTTTCTTCCCTGTATTGTTTTGCTCTGAGGAAGCCTGGAAGATCAGAGTTATTAAACAGAAGCTGGGCACAATAAAATGTTCTTTTTATTCTATTGTGTGCCTGTGTCATACAGTGCATGGGGTGCTGGGCTTGGATGCATCCAGGTTAGCAAGAAAATAGGAGGTGTCAGTCTGCAAATTGAACTGAAATAATGCTGAAATACAGTGCAGTTGCTTTGCAGTGACTTCAGGAAACCTCTTCTCAGATTTTCTTGGCATTTTTCTGCAGTTTGTGGCTCCATTTCAGTGTAAACTCCATTCTATTTAACTTTCAGTTTCACTCCCGGGTCAGCTGGATGAAGGGAAAATGTTGGAGAAGTCTCCAGCAAGGAAACACGAGGGGACGAGGTGGGACCCAACACCAAATAATGTTGAGCACTAAGTTTTCCTTAAATTTATTAAATATCTTCCAGTAGAAATCACTTTGTAAGCATTAAGGATCATTTTGAAAAGGGAGAAAAATATCTTGCATGGAGCTGAAAGGAAAATAATCAGAAAAGACAAAAGGTTTCTCCTGTCTGTCATCTGGAGCCTGAAAATTTCAGCTTCACCCATAACAAAATCTATGAAAAGAAATCTTTTGTGTTTGCTAATTAAGTTTCCCATTGAGATTAAAGAACTCATTCCCCTGCCTTGACCTTCCCTGTGGATAATCTTAGCTGGGATTGAGAGATTTGCTTACTCAGACCCTTCTGAAGTGAGTCATGGGAGGCTGAGATGCTTTCTCCTGGACTGCAGCAGCTCTTCTCCACTAGGATCACCCAACAAGACCTCCCAGGGTAATGACTTGGGTGCAGCTCACCCAGCTGGTTTGCTCTCTGCAGACTCATTGCACAGGGAGAGCACTTTTCCACTTTGCTGGGGATTGCTTTGCCTGAAGCAGAAGAAGAACAAAACTCAGAAAGAGCCAAATTTTTTACAAGAAGCTTGGAAAGGAAACGTGGTCTCATGACTCCAGCTCAGCCCAAGCTGCTCCCACCCCTTCTTGGCCAACTCGTCCTCACATCCCACCCCCAGCTGTGCAATTCTCTCACTGGTTTTCTCTCCAAGGTTTTTTTGTTGCCTTCTTGACCCAGTCTGACTCTGGGCTTTGTCTCCAACCTCTTTATTTTCTTCAGAGAGCCTCAGCTCATGTGTTTCTCCTCAGTCCTTAGCCATGAGACTCTTGGTTGTCCTCGTGGTTTCTATTGCACTGCCATCCCACAGCTGAGCTGATTCCATCCTCCTGTCCAATCTACTCTCTTCTTCTTCTTTTTCCTCCATCCTGATTTAGTGGCACCCACGTTTGAACACCTTGAATGAGCCAAGAACTCTCCTGTGCTCTTGGATGGCCACACTCTGCTCCACCCCTGGACAGCAAGGTGGTAACAACTGATTTATCTGAAGTAATTTTCAGCCTTTGGCATCTTTAGGATTTCTTAGAGGTGTCCCTGATTGGCAAAGGTCAAGCTGGGGCCAGTACAGCTTCAGGTCTTGTCCTGCTGAAGTTGTGGATGCAGACCTGGTCTGGGCATCCAGATTGAGAATAAGGTCCTGCCTTGTGCTACCTGAACTTGACCCATTTTGGGTTGTGAGGGAACCTGGCAATGAAGCAAGGGATAAAAATATGTGGGTAAAGTGGATGTGGTAGAACCTACATTTGCCATGGAGGGTTTTATAGTCTGCTTCCTGCTGTTGCATGGAGAAATTATAGGAATCTATCAGTCCTGGGAATCTATGAGTCCCATCCCTAAGAGAGTAGCTCCATCCAGAGGCCCCAGCCTGCCTCCTTCTTGTTTGGTTTCTCCCTCACCCCCTAAGTTTTGCATTCTCCACTCCTCAGCAACACAACCCACGTGCCTGGGCCAAAGATTGACCCACATCTCAAGTTACATAAAAGGCTCCTTATCTAAAAGTGGGAGCAGCAATTATCCTGAGGCACAGGAGGTCCTAAAACCATGAAAGCTCCCTTAGTGAACCCTCCCTCGGACAGGAGTGTTGGGTAAGAGGAGACTCCTCTCTGCCAACCCCTCTGAGACATCCTGATGTAATATCTCCCTTGTAGATGCTGCTGCCTAATTCCACTTCCCTCCACCCAGGGTTTCTTATTTGTTGGTTCCCATGGTTGCATATTTCTTGGATGAGAGGGATGAGCTGCCTTGAGGAGACATCTGGGAGGCCTGAAGGGCTCTCAAGAGGAACATGATTGTCTCACTCAAATAGTTGAGATTGCTCCTGGGAGGAACCTGGCTCTCTCTGCCTGGATTATCTAAGAGCTCAGTTTTCAGTGCTCTGAGACCCTGCAGCAAGACCTGAATCATCCAAGGGATCCTTGCCCTGCCTAAATTAGGTTTCTAGAGGATATAATTTAAGGAGGATCCTACTTTTTCCTCACTTACAGCCCTATCATCACTAATTCTGAAGGAGCAGTGATTCTGGAAGTGTTCAAGGCCAGGTTGGATGGGGCTTGGAGCAACCTGGTGTAGTGGGAGGTGTCCCTGTCCATGCAGGGCTTGGAATTGGGTGAACTTTAAGGTGTTTTGCAACCCAAACCATTCTATGATCCTATGATTTTATGATTCTATGATTCTATGACTTATGCTGCCCTCTGCTCTCCTCAAATAATGTGGCTGTCTTTTCCCTCAAAACCTGAAATTTCTCCCCTTTCTCTCTGCTTATTTGCTGCCCCCTGATTAACACACAGCAAAGCAAGAGACAAGATGGATGGAAAAGACCAGAGCAACATCTTCCTTGGGTCTAAAAGCCATCTGGAAGCCACAGAAAGGGAGAAAACCATTCATTTTCCAAAGTCAACCATTTTCTTTTGCCATGCCAAGCTCATGGCTCCGTTTTGAGGTCCATTTTAGTTTTCCTGAATGGGTAGCAATGAGATATTACTCTAAACTTCCTTATTCTTCCTGCAGCCTTCCTCCATCTGACTTTTCTCTTGGTGTCCCTGGTTTACCTGCTCCAGGCTGAAGGCTGTGCTGGTGGGCAAGAGGAGATCCCCTGCCCACTCTGGATGCTGAAGTTTTGCCTCTGACTGCATTGGGTTTTTTAATTTGTCCCCTTAAGAAAGAAGGAATCACTGCAACCTGTGCTGCAAAATTACTGCTCCCCAGCCTCTGAGAAGAGGTGATGCTCCAGCATTACAGCACATCTAGGTATTAATAAAGATATTAATGCTCTAGGAATACCTCCCAGATAACTCTTTGACACAGAAGAGCTTGGTTCCTACTCAGTTTTCTTTTCTCAGCTCACATTTTTGCCCATGCTGGGATGTCTGAGCCACAGCATCTTCTTGCAAACCTGGCTTGAACTGAACCAACACCCTATTGTTCCAGTGCTTAAAGGGGAGGGGGGGCTAAAAAAAAGATGGAGACTCCCTATTTGGAGTTGGGCTGATTCCAATGGAATGGTGTCCAACAAGGCCAAGTGCCAGGTCCTGAACTTTGGCCACAACAACCCCATGGGGAGCTCCAGGCTGGGCACAGAGTGGCAGAAAGGGACCTGGAGTTTGGGTCATCAGGAAGCTGACCATGAGCCAGCAGTGTGCCCAGGTGGCCAAGAAGGCCAATGGCATCCTGGCCTGGATCAGGAAGAGTGTGGCCAGCAGGTCCAGGGAAGGGATTCTCAGCCCCTCCCTGGCTCTCAACAGCTTTCCCTGGACACACAGGAGCAGCACAGCACAGGGATGGCTCTTCCATGGAATAGGCTTGAGGATTACCAAGCATCTCTGTCCTTCAGAGGACAATGATGCTCAAGAGAGGAGAATGATGATAATCAATCACCTCTGTCCTTCCACACCTTGAGTCCTGTGTCCAGTTCTGGGCCCCTCAGCTCAGGAAGGAGATTGAGGTGCTGGAGCAGGTCCAGAGAAGAGCAAGGAGGCTGGGAAGGGATCCAGCACAAGTCCTGTGAGGAAGGGCTGAGGGAGCTGGGGGTGTTGAGGCTGGAGAAGAGGAGGCTCAGGGAGACCTCATCACTCTCTACAACTCCCTGAAAGGAGGTTGGAGCCAGGGGGGGGTTGGGCTCTTTTCCCAGGCAACTCTCAGCAAGACAAGAGGGCACAAGAGGTCTCAAGTTGTGCCAGGGGAGGTTTAGGTTGGACATTAGAAAGAATTTCTTTCTGGAGAGGGTGATCAGACACTGGAATGGGCTGCCCAGGGAAGGGGTGGATTCTCCATCCCTGGAGATATTTCAAAAGAGCCTGGATGTGGCACTCAGTGCCATGGGCTGGGAACCACAGGGGGAGTGGATCAAGGGTTGGACTTGATGATCTCAGAGCTCCTTCCCCACCTGGCTGACTCTGTGAAATTCTGTGAAATATTTACAAGGAGTCACATGGATAGGACAAGGGGCAATGAGCACAAGTTGCTCCTGGGGTGATTCCAGTTGAACAGAAGAGGAAAATTTTTCCCTCTGAGGACAGTCAGACATTGGAATGGTCTCCCAGGGGAAGTGGTGGATTCCCCCGCTTTGGAAAGTTTGGAATCTCAGCTCAATGGGGTGCTGAGACACCTCAGATAAACAATAATATTAGAAAGGTTGGAGCAGATGATCCTTGAGGTCCCTTCCAACCCCTCATCTGTGATTCTATGATTTTATGACAGGCTAAAGAAGTTGGGGTTTTTCAGCCTGGAGAAGAGGAGGCTCCAAGGCTTCCATTCTATGGTTCTATAATTCTATTTCATGAGGATTCCTGTAGAAGGAGCAAAGAGATGTTGGCAAATCCAACACGAGGAAGCTCAGGGTAATAGAGCATTCTTCCACTTGTGGAGGAAGGGAAATGGAATATCTTTAACAAGTCTACGGGATAATGAATAGGAGAGGAACAAAAAAAGGAAAAAATGGTTGCTTCCTTTAATCCTCACTGGAAAATAGCAGCAAGAAGACACACCCAGTAATTGTGGAGAACAACCTGTTTCTGACACACTTGGGCAGTCAACCAGATTGACCTCTGGGAAGCAGAAGGTTTGGTGTGATCATTATCAGCCTGTTCCCTGCTGACATCACAAACCTCCCACAACAAGATGGGGATGTCTGTTTTGACATCAAACTGAAAGGACTCTGGAATTCACCACCTGATGATGGCATCATTCTAAGGGCAGTTTGAGAGAACCTGGAAGGTATCAGAAACACCACATGGGTACAAAAATCATGAATGATTTCATGAATCATGAAAAAATGAAATAATACTCTTAGAATACTAGAAAGAAATGAAAATACTCTCCTGATAGGTACTGCCAGAGGAAAGCCTGAGAAGTTATTCCATAATTATCAACAAAAAGGGTAATTTTTCCTTTGGCACATTTTGCTACCTACTCTGATAGAATCATAGAATAATTTGAGTTGGAAGGGATATCTAAAGGTCACCTTGCAGTAAGGACATCCTCAACTAAATCTTCTCCAGGACTGATCTCCCTTTGGAGGAAGATCCATTGAGATGGCAGCTTGAGCTCCCAGAAGGTGCATCTTGTGTTGGGGTCTCCTTCATAAAATGTCAGAGACCAATTTTAAGAAATTCAGAGAACAAAAGAGATGAGGAGAAGGGATCGATTTAGGAGGAGAGATTAAAAAAAGGAAAAGTTTGGGAAATGGTTTGGGGTTTTTTTTTCATTTTTTGTGGTTGTTTTTTCCAAATAAAGCAGCAATACCAGGATGCCAGTTTTTAGTATCATAAGTGGAGGCCTGATTTCCAGAAACTGTGAGGTGTGGAGTAAAGGAGACCCTGCAAAGGATCCCAGAAATAGAAGCAAAACTTTATTAAAAAAAAAACGGTATTTGAGAATTATAAGACAAGAGGAGCAAGCAGAGGGATTAACCCTGAGTAATGGAAAACTGATAAGGAAATGAATACAAATTAAAAATTGAAGAATATCTTCTGTTTAACTGGCCACCAGCTAATTTCATTGAATGTAAAATACACTCATTTTATTGGAGGTAAAAGAGCGTGGGTCAGTGGAGAGTCTGAGCTGATACTGTGGCATAATTAAAATGAATGCTACAAAGCCTTGAACATCACACCCTGACTATCCAAAGGGATTAAAAAACTTCACTACTAGGACAATCTCCATGCCTGCAGGCTCCACTATTTCATCAGTGCAGCTGCTGCTTCTGCTGGGAGGAAGGAAAGGAAAAAATTCAAAGGAGAAGAGAAAAAAGTCCCCACTTTCCCACCACTCATATGACAGGGAGAGCAAGCAATGTGTTGCTAAAAGGGCTTTTCCCCAAGGTGCCATCCTGTTCCATGGGCTCCAGCATGGGGAAAACTCCCACATGAACCATACACACCCTTGGGTTGATTTCATGTCCACCCGTGAGCCATCTGGAACCTGTAAAACTGCTGCCATTCAAAAGGTATAAAACCTGCCCTCCAAACACCTTCCCAGTCCAGCTGAGAACATCTGGTGGAGATGAGGACTCCTCTTGTCACCTTACTGCTTGCTGTCCTGTGTGTGGAACAAGGTGAGCTTCTCATGCTGCTCCTGGTTAAGTTTAGGCTTAGAGAGAAGATGCTGAAAGCTTTTCAGGTGGCAAAGAATTTTGAGGGCCTGGCCATGCTGCCACCATCTTTTTTTTTTTTTTTTGCCCTTGGGTTAGTGATTTGCTGCAGAAATAAATTAATTTTTCCAGTGTGGAGTGATAGAGCTCTAATTGTAGAAGCTCTGGATGCCAGGTTGTATCCATCCAGGAGTCTGGGGGGGTCCTCCAAAAGGATGCAAAAGTTGGAAGCATCAGAAAGCATAACAAAAAATAGATTTTTTTTTTTTTTTTTTTTTTTAATCTTTATCCATTTTTGATTAGTTACAGATTTTTCTCTACAGTTTGGAAATGCACCAGGATGAATTTATAGAGAGGAAATCAGGGGCAGGAGCTTTTCTGTGGCACATTAAAGGCTTCCTTCTCCCAAAGGGAAGCCTGAGGTATCCTGAACGTGTGTCCTCCTTCTGGGACTGAAACACACACACGTTGCTTACACACAGGAATAATGACCACCTTGCCAATATTTCCCCCACGCCAGATGGTTTCCCAGAAACCATGATACATATCTAGCAGGGCTTGAGAAAGAGGCACCTAATTAATTCTTGCTCTCTGAGCTATCAACCCCCTGCTCCTACGTTTTATTTTTTTTGTTTTGGACAAGATGGTTCTGCAGGATACCTGGAAGATCAGAAGCTTCAGCCAGTTTTGGGGTGGGAAACAAAGTATTTAGTTCTAAAAAATAATAAAAAAAAAAGGATTTGAGGCTCATGAACTTGCTGTTATAGATATATTAAACCCAGAAGAAACCTTAAAAGCTCATGATCCTTTTCCCTAATCCAGTGCTGGACCAAAGCAGTCAGATGTTTGTCTAATATGTCCTTGAAAGTTTTCAAGAAGAAAGATCCTACAGCCTGGGATCACTCAGCCCATCATCCTTTTAGAAAATTAATCTTAACATCTCTTTCCATAGAGTTCTCCTGTGTTTTATCCATAGGATGTGTGGTGCTTTCTTCTTTGCAGCTTCTTTTTCCTTGCATTTCCCCATTTTTCATGAACAAACTCCACGCTCCCAACCTATTTTCAAGAGCTCTGACCACTCCTCCTCCTTCTCCTTTGGTCTCTCTCCAAATGTTTTGCATATTTGCTGAAGTGCCACGTAGGATTTGGTCACCAGTGTCCCAGCTGAGGTTTTGCCAGGGTGGAAAGGCCACTTTGCATATCTTGTAGATGACTTTGCTGCCTCTGCTCCTTTGTTTTTGTCCCTGCAGTGTGACACGGTTTACTCCTGCTTTTTATGCTGTAATTTTATTTGTAATTTATATTTATTTCTCTTTAATTCTGACTGAGCCAGTTGTTCCTCATCCTATGTATAAGTGGCTAATTTTAGGTAGCCACTTATATGGATATTTCCCTTACATCTCAGTGTAATAAATTGGTCTTTATTGAACTGTACCCATTCTCTTTTTTTTTTTTTTCTTTTTTTTTTTTTTTCCTCATTATTACATCCATCTGTCAAAATCACTTCCAGCTCTACTTACAGTGTGTTTTCAGCTATTTTCTCCTTGGCATCATCTGATAAAGTGATGTACATCCCTTACCCCATCCCTCCTGTTGCTAAGCATGAAACTGTACAGACCTGAGCCCACAGCACAGCTCTGGGGAGCTTTACGAGTGACATTGCTCCACTTGGTCATTGCAAACCATCCTCTGAAGGTGTTTTTATTGGTTTTATGTCTGGTTTGGCACCCATTCTGCTTCCTTCTCATTAGTTTGTGCTTCCTGGCTTTGCTCGACATTACTCAAGATTGCGCCCAAATTTTTGGTAAAAAAAAAATAATTTCTTGCATCTGCTCTACCCAGCACATGAAAATTCAGCTTTTTTAGTGAGAAATCAAGGGGGAAAAAAGCTACAAAGTGTTATGGACATCTCAACCAGCTCGTAACTTCTTCCTTTCCTTGGGAACTTCTCATTTAATGATCTCTCTGACCTAGGTTGCCCTTCCCCTTTCTTACTGCCAACTTCTTATCGGGCAAAACTGCACTCCCAGGAATGTGTCCTCTACTTGTTTTTTACACTTTCCATGCTGACAAGCTGCCTCCTGGAGCTTAGCAAGCAATCTGTGCTGTGTTTTCTTCCCTTCCCCAAAATGTCTGTGTTTTTAAAGTAACTCATCCCCTCTCCTACACACAAACCCTCCCATAATTTGCTCTGGGTGATTTTGCAAGCTAAGAACACCATCTAAAAAAACCAAAAAAACCCAGAACCATAAAAAACACAACCATAAAAAAAAAACAAACCAGAAATCAATTCAACTACCTGGGTGAGGAGTGTTCTGCAGACACCTTGGTGTGGTTTCTCAACCAGACTGGGTCTTGGCTCTTCTTCTTTTTTATCACCTGGCTTTCATAGAATCATAGAATATGATGAGTTGGAAGGGACCCATCAGGATGATCAAGTCCAACTCCTGTGGAGGGCATCCCAAGAATCACCCCATGTGCCTGAGAGCATCATCCAAATTCTTCTTGAACTCAGGCAGGGTTGGTGCTGGGACCACTTCCCTGGGGAGTTTGTTCCATTGATCAGCTGCCCTCTGGGTGAAAAACCTATTCCTGACATCTCACCTAAAACCTCCCCTGATTCAGCTTCCTATCAGTTCCCCAAGTCCTCTTTTGGGTCACAGGAGTGAAGAAAACAGAACCTGCCCCATCTCTTCCCCTGGTGAGGAAGCTGTAGCCTGCACTGAGGTCACTCCTCAGCCTCCTTTGCTCCAAGCTGAACATTCCAAGTGACCTCAGCTGCTCCTCATAAACCATCCCTTCCAGACCCTTCACCATCCTTCTGTCTCTCCTTTGGGTGCTCTCCAAGACCTCGATGTCTTTTTTTATTTTTTTTTTTAATATTGAGATGCCCAAAACTTCATGCAGCACTCAAGGTGAGGTTTTTCCAGAGGTCTGCCCTAGATCCTTCTGGATTTGAGAGCAAATGGTCACATTCTTGAGAGGAAACCCAGCTCCTTGCTGCCTGCCTTTCCTGCCAGTCACCTTCCAGAGCCTGCATTGTGGATTCATGAATTATCCCACCAAATCTGTGCTCGTCAGTCAAGCAAATACTTCTGGTTGAGGCTTCCCAATTATTGTCTGGCTTACAGAAGCTTCCTAGGACTCATCAGGCTTCCTAGGACTGAGGTCAGGCCAGTTCAGCTGCTGGCATTTGACCACAAGAAAGGAGACGTGACAAGAGTCTCTGAGCCAGATGAAAAAGAAATAGGACATTGAGCAGTGTCCACCTCCTTAAAATGCTCCAGGCATCCTCAAGTTCTCCCTGGCAAGTTCTGCCAAGGCTTGCTCAGGCCAAGTGACTGAGAAATAATTGGCAATTCCTGTGGCAGAGCTCTCAGGCCAGAGAAGCTATTGCTCAGCAATAATCTCCATCAGAAAAGACCTCAGATCCCTGAATTCCACTCACATCTTCTGCTCCTCGAGATTGCAAACAGATCAATAGCACTTTGCAGTGCTGAGACAGAGGAGATAGAGAGGGATTTAACACTGATGCCATGGGTCAAGGGATGAAGAAGGTCACTGGTCATTCACCCAGAAGCATTTTTAACTAGGAAAATGGAGATACCTGGATTGTAGCAGTTCCTA
The DNA here is from genome assembly GCF_036169615.1 of Heliangelus exortis. NCBI lineage: Eukaryota > Metazoa > Chordata > Aves > Apodiformes > Trochilidae > Heliangelus > Heliangelus exortis. The sequence goes on along the minus strand of NC_092423.1, from coordinate 149,719,698 downwards.
ACCCTATAATGTGCTTTTTTTTTTTTTTTTCCCCACCACTCCCTCAGCTCACCCATTCATGTGCTACGTGTGCCAAGAGCAGGAATCCAACAAGAACTGTTTGACCATTTCCATGTGTGCAGAGGAAGACAAATACTGTGTGACTGTCCATGACAGCGTTGGAACAAGTAAGTTTCTGAACAACACCTTTTTTGTGCTGCAGAAGAGGAGTACCAGGAGTGGGTTTTCATCCACGTCCTGGCCATGTATGGGAACTATAACTCCCAGTTTCCAGCTGCTAGGAGACCTTGACCTTGTTGCTTGCTGTTGGAGTCACTGAGGTGTTGATCTTGGCACCAGGAGTTGAGTAAATGTTGGAAATCCCTATCTAGGAGCATGAGAGAATGAGCTCAAGCTTGGGGTTTTATGCACTGCTTCCCAGTTAACTCCCTCCAGCTTTGCACTGACCCTCTCAGATAGCTCCTGCCATGGCAATTTTTGTTCTCAACGTTGTCTTACAATATTTTTGGCCAAAACTGGACCACACCTGACTCCCTCTACCATGCACAATCCTCCAGCTCCATCCCTGGGGCTCCACACCTTTGAAAATCTCCCTGTGCCCTCAGACCACAGCTCAGATCATAAAATACATCCCCCCCCAAGTGGTCCCCCCCAGATTATACAATTTATGGTTCAGACTCTGGAACAGGTTGCCCAGAGAAGTTGTGGCTGCCCCTGGAAGTGTTCAAGGCCAGGTTGGATGGGGCTTGGAGCACCCTGGGCTGGTGGGAGGTCGGAGTAGATCACCAATGAAGATTTAATACTCACCAATGAAGATTTAACCAGGGAAATATTTCAACAATGATTCTTACATCCTATTTTTGCTTCTTTTTTTTTTTTTTTTTTTCCCCCCTCCTTTTTTTTCCCCTAGAGCCCAGCAAGCCTAAATACATCATCTCTAAGATGTGTTCTCCAACGTGTCCAGCAACAGGTCAGCAACAAAATCAAACCTACCCGAGGTTTTCTTGCTGTGAGAAACCATTGTGCAATGTGAATGGAGTCAGCAGCAAACAAAGCAGCTCTGGAATGATGTCCCTGGGTGTCCTGGCCACTGTCACTTACATCTTTACATGTGGACTGTGAGCAAAGCTCCCCTTGATGCCATTGATGGCTGAAATAAAAATGTGTTGCTCTGGGATTATTGTTGCTCTCCAAGAGTCCTGCTTTGCAGCTGAGTTTCCCCTGGGCTTTTTTGGGAGAGTTTCAATAAGTTAGGTGCTGAATTCCCATTGATTTCCTAAGTTTCCTTGAGTCCTAAGTGTCCCCAGCCACTCAACTCACCTAAGAAAACACAAAAAACCCAGCACTTTGGACATGTTTGGGCTTTAAATCATCACAGCTCTGAAGAGACCCTTGAAGATATCATTTTCTCTCTGAGTTTTGAAGCACTGGGAGGAAGAACCCACCCGGCCTGGCTCAAAAGTTGTGTCAGCCCAGAGGGGATGCTCAGGATCTTCTGTTCCCAGGAATTTGGTCAACACACATTAGTCAAGAAGTTCATGAGTGAGTAAGTAGAGGTAAAGATTATTCCTGGCAATATTTTAGATGGTACCCCAGCCTTGATGGGGAAAAATTTCTGGTTCCCCTGGCTCTTTGCACTTGTATTTTGAAACCAAGATTTTTTAACTCCCAACTCTGCTATTTTGGCTGAGCCTGGGGAAAAGGCAGAGAGGAGCAAACGGGGCTAAGAAAGGGAAAACAGTGGCAGGGGATGAGTGGGGAGATGGGATGGAGGAGGGAAACAGGAGCAGCATGGAGAGCACTGTGTTGGGAATTGCCTCATCCTGCATCCTCCTCGTGGACACGGTCCAGCTGGAAAGAACAAAAAAAAAAAAAAAAAAAAAAAAAAAGTCCTTGTATCTATTTCCCTCTGTTTTGCAGAGCCAAACCAACCTGACAGCTGTTGCCAACCCCTATCATTTAGAGATTGTTGGATGGTTTCTAGAAAACCACTTTCCTGGCATAGAAATGAACGATTGTGTTGGGGCTTTGTTTGGTTTTGTACTCCAGGCTCTCTGCTCCCTTCTCTCCTCGTCAGAGCTGCAGCTGAGGAGAGACAGAAAAGCTCTGTAGGAGGCCTGGGGGTGTCTACAGAGAAGAAGAAGGGCAAAGAGCCAGGGACTGACATAAACAACCCCAAGCTTCTTGGTCAGAGCCCCTACTGCAAGCTCAGTTTTCTGGAAAACAGGAAAAAAACGAGTTGGCAGCATCACTAACTCAGCTGTGTTCTAGGGGAAACCAAAGCTCATCCAAACAATTCAAGGGTTTTTGGGGTTTTTTTGTCGTTGTTGTTTTAATTTTTTATTTATTTTGGTTGAGATGTTGTATTTGATGGCTAAATGTGATTTTCAGGTTGTCTGAAGCATTGCCTTGGAAGCCTGGTGTCTTTTGGGTTATCAGTGTAGGAGGAGGCACAATTTAAGAGATGTTTCAAACTGCCTGGGTTCCAAAGCAAATGATTTCCCAAGAGGAGAATCAGCTGTAGGGGCCTCATCAACTTCAGGGTTTGTACTCTGTCCCCTTAAGCCTGGTGCCTGATTTTAAATATTCCATTTCATGGAAAGGAGGGAAACAAAGCAAATAATGGAGGTGACACCACGGTGCTGGGCAGGGACAAGAAGATGCTGATTTTAAATATTCAATTTAATGGCCAGGAGGGAAACAAAGCACATGAAGGAGGTGACACCACGGTGCTGGGCAGAAGATGCTGATACCTTTAGATGCTGAGCCCATGCCTGGGGGTGAGAGACATCAAGAAGGCCAAAAGTCAACATGCCAGCAAAACATGCCATTCATTTTCTCCAACCAAAGACTCCCACCAAAAGGAAGGAGAACTATGAGAGAAAAGGGGAACTAAAGACTTTTTAAACCAAAAGGAGGAGATGTCCAACTGCTAAGGGCAGGGGAAGTGGCAGGGACTGTGGTGGAAGTGCTGATGCCATGAGCCACGTGCTCCAGGAACACCCTGCCCAGATGGAAGAGACTTCTCATGGGTGCTTTATGAAAAACTCCAGGAAACGTGGGCTCCAGGCCAAAGTTTTTACCACCAGGCAAGTTGGCACAGGAAAGAAAAAGCAGAAGGAGCAGCTTATGTCTCTGGAAAGGTAAAGACTTGGTGGGTGAGAGCAGCTGGTGGGGGGGCAAAAAGAGTTGAGAAAAGTCAACTGAGGTTGGTGAAGTTCAAGGGCCCAGGGTGGGCAGAGTTAAGGAGAGAAAGCAAACCTCATCCAGAGGTTTTGTTGTTTGGTGTTTTTTATAGTATCAGAGCAGGAGTTGCTGTAGGGTCTGGAGGGAGAGTTGGTCCTCTCAAAGCCCAGCTGAAACCACCACAAATTATGGAAGATTCCATTTTGAGATCTTCCACTTCTGCACTGGGATCCCTGCCAACTGGACACCCTTTATACAGATGCTCAGTTCTGCTTCCAGGGATTTTTTTTTTCCTGCTAGCAGATTTCCTCATGCATGGTATCTCCTTGCAGGTCCTTATCACTTTCCTAATATTTCCCCATCCCTCTTCCCTGTGTCAATTTAAGTCCTGTTTGCTGATAGGACCCAAATGGATGTTGCCTTCAAGATAATAAAACAGACAGAAAGATTCCTGGGTCTTCTCATTTACAAATGTAGAGGAATCATTTCCTGTCTTGAAATTTCTGGATGCCAGAGAACCTCAGGAAGACAAGAGCCATGGGCTTAAGCTCTGCCAGGGGAGGGTTAGGTTGGATATTAGGAAAAAATTCTTTCCTGCCCAAGGAGGGAGTGGATTCTCCATCCCTGGAGGTTTTGAAGAAGAGACTGAACGTGGCACTCGGTGCCATGGGCTGGGAACCACGGGGGGAGTGGATCAAGGGTTGGAGTTGATGATCTCAGAGCTCCTTTCCAACCCAAATGATTCTGTGATTCTGTGACATTCTTCCAGTCCCTGAAGGGGCTCCAGAAAAGATGGAGAGGGACTTTTGACAAGGACATGCAGTGATAAGATGGGAGGGAATGATTTCAAGATGAAAGAGGGGAGATTCAGATATTAGATATTAGATATTATTTGGATATTAGGAAGAAATTCTTCCCTGTGAGGTTGGTGAGACACTGGCCCAGGTTACCCAGAAAAGTTGTTGCTGCTCCCTTCCTGGAAGTGTTGCAGGACAGGTTGGATGGAGCAGCCTGGTCTAGCAGGAGGTGTCCCTGCCCATGGAAAGGATTGGAACTCAGTGGTTTTAAAGGTCCCTTCCAAGCCAAACCATCCCATGTTTCTGTGATGCTTGGAGGTACCACTTCTGTGTCAAACTGGTTTTGCAGTCTCACAGCTTTGAGTTGCACAGAATCAGATGGGTTTTTTTTTTGCTTCCAGCCTCCAGTGTATGCAGAGTGGAAGGGAGGACAGGTGTGGAGACACCAACCACGTCTAACACAGGAGCAACAGAGGCACTTTGCCACCACAGATGTTCAGGAGATTTCCATGGATTAACAAACTAACCCAGCAGAAACAATACCATTGAAATGAGGGATGGCACAGGTCTCAGCAAAAAATTTGGGGTGGTTTCAAGGTGAATCTGCAATCAGCAAAGGCCATCAGCCAAATGAAGTGGTGTTCAGGGACAGAGGTGTTGGGAAAAGAAATCTTGGGCATCTACTGCAACCCATCCTGTTTCACCTGCTCCTGGTTCTTCACAATAGGGAACTCTGGGTATTGTAGAAAAAAAAGGCTACCACCAAATGTGCCCTTGTTGCCAAAAAGGCAAATGGAATCCCAGGCTGTATAAAGAAGAGTATAGAATCACAGAATCATAGAATTGGCTGGGTTGGAAGGGACCTCAGAGATCATCAAGTCCAACCCTTGATCCACTCCCGCTGCAGTTCCCAGCCCATGGCACTGAGTGCCACATCCAGGCTCTTTTGAAATATCTCCAGGGATGGAGAATCCACCCCTTCCCTGGGCAGCCCATTCCAATGGCTGATCACCCTCTCCAGAAAGAAATTCTTTCTAATGTCCAACCTAAACCTCCCCTGGCACAACTTGAGACCTCTTGTGCCCTCTTGTCTTGCTGAGAGTTGCCTGGGAAAAGAGCCCAACCCCCCCCTGGCTCCAACCTCCTTTCAGGGAGTTGGAGAGAGTGATGAGGTCTCCCCTGAGCCTCCTCTTATCCAGCCTCAACACCCCCAGCTCCCTCAGCCCTTCCTCACAGGACTTGTGCTGGATCCCTTCACAGCCTCCTTGCTCTTCTCTGGACCTGCTCCAGCACCTCAATCTCCTTCCTGAGCTGAGGGGCCCAGAACTGGACACAGGACTCAAGGTGTGGAAGGACAGAGGTGATTGATTATCATCATTCTCCTCTCTTGAGCATCATTGTCCTCTGAAGGACAGAGATGCTTGGTAATCCTCAAGCCTATTCCATGGAAGAGCCATCCCTGTGCTGTGCTGCTCCTGTGTGTCCAGGGAAAGCTGTTGAGAGCCAGGGAGGGGCTGAGAATCCCTTCCCTGGACCTGCTGGCCACACTCTTCCTGATCCAGGCCAGGATGCCATTGGCCTTCTTGGCCACCTGGGCACACTGCTGGCTCATGGTCAGCTTCCTGTCGATCCAGACTCCAGTCAAGGGAGATCATTCTCCTCCTCTACTCCGCCCTGGTGAGGCCACAGCTGGAATTCTACATCCAGTTTTGGTCTTCCCAGTTCAAGAGAGACAGGGAGCTACTGGAGAGAGCCCAGTGGAGGACAAGAAGTATAAGTGGGGGACTGGAGCATCTCTAAGGAAAGGCTGAGAGAGCTGGGACTCTTTAGGCTGGAGAAGAGAAGGTTGAAGGGAGATCTTGGTGATGTCTACAAGTATCTAAAGGGTGGGTGCAAGGAAGATGGAGCCAGAATCTTCTCAGTAGCTCCCATGGACAGGACAAGGGACAATGGGCACAAGCTGGGACATGGGAAGTTCAATTTAAACATAAGAAAAAGCTTTTTTAACTCTGAGGGTGGCAAAGCACTGGCACAGGCTGCCCAGGGAGGTTGTGGAGTCCCCATCTCTGGAGATATTTAAAACCCAGCTGGATGCAGTCCTGTCTGATGTGCTCCAGGTGATCCTGCTTTGGTTGGGCTGGATGATCTCTAGAAGTCTCTTCCAACTCTGATAATTCCCTGAGCCTCAGCATCCATCAGGATACAGGGGGTGGGGGGAGACTTTGGAGACAGGCAGAGAATCAACCCAGCCCCCAGTTTTGATAAGAAAACTCTGAAATAAATCATCAGCCAATTTTCAGTGGTATTGAGGAGATGGGGAGTAAACAGCAAGAGCTTGGTGACAGGTGGGTGTTATTCCCACCTCTGAGAAACTGGGAAAATCTATAGTTAGGGTAAAAGTGGTACCTGTCACATAGCTCAGTGTTAATAATAATTTTGGCACCAGATCACATGGCAGTCACATAAGCAACCTAAGAAACCACAGCCTGGCTAAAATCACAAGCAAATAACTGTCAGCAGTTTGCTGTTGTCAGACTGGAATGATCTACCCCACAGAATCCTCTGATGCAATGGTTTAATTACCAGTTTGAAGGATGGACTGGAAAAAAAACTCCTTGAGCTTGCAGGTGACAAAGTGGGAGAATCTGCAAACAGGAGGATTCTGTGTGGCTCCAATAAATCCAAGTTATAGCCTGAGAAAAAGGATGCAATTTGGGAAGGCCAAGCACAAAAGCTTTACATTTTAGTGTGGACCCATCATTTGCAAGGATACAGGATGGAGACATCTCCCCTTCAGCCATCTGGCAGAAAAAGAAGTTGGGGATGGGTGTTATAAGGGATCATGAGTTTAAAATGTCCAATTCAGGGGAAAAATGAAAAAAAAAATAAACAACTTGCTGAAACTCTGCAGTCCATTGAAAAGTCTTATGTGATGCTCTGGGAAGTGTAAAGAGGATGAGAGCTTTTCAGGTTCTTCTCTGGAAGAAAGACCTTTCTGAAAGAAGGGTTTGCAGGAGAGCAAAGGAGCTTTTCTTTTGTTTTGCACTGCACCTCGAGTGCTGGGTTCAGCTCTGGGCCCCTCACTCCAAGAAAAACATTGAGGGGCTGGGATGAGCTCAGAGAAGGGCAACCAAGCTGGGGAAGGGTCTGGAGAACAAATCCTGTGAGGAGAGGTTGAAAGAATTGGGAATATTCAGTTTGGAGAGGAGAAGGCTAAAAGGAGACCTTATTGCTCTCTGCAACTACCCAAAAGGAGGTTGTAGGGAGGTGGGTGTTAGGCTCTTCTCTCAAGTGAATAATAAATAATAGGACTGGAGGACATGGTCTGAGGTTGCACCAGGGAGGTTTAGACTGGATATCAAGAAGAATTTCTTTACTGAGAGAGTTGTCAGGATTGGAATGGGCTGCCCAGGGAGGTGGTGGAGTCACCATCCCTGGAGGTATCTAAAACCCATGTAGTTGAGGCACTTCAAGACATGTTCTGGTGGGTATGGTGATTTAAATAAATATATTTCAGTTATTGGGCAGTGGTGGGATGTTGGCAGCTGGACATGGTGATCTTAGATGTCTTTGCCAACTGTGACAATTCTGTGATTCGAGATAATATTACAAATGTTTCCTAGTACCTAACAGGCAGTGAAAAGTTGGAGTCAACCACTGGGACAGCTTCAACACTGCCTTCAGCATCAGCAGCTTGAGCATCATTATCAAGATCATAGAATCATAGAATTAGCTGGGTTGGAAGGGACCTCAGAGATCATCAAGTCCAACCCTTGACCCACCGGTGCGGTTGCTAGACCATGGCACTGAGTGCCACATCCAGGCTCTTTTTAAATGTCTCCAGGGATGGAGAATCCACCACCTCACCGGGCAGCCCACTCCAATGTCTGATCACCCTCTCCGTAAAAAAAATTCTTTCTGATATCCAGCCTAAATCTCCCCTGGCACAACTTAAGACTGTGTCCTCTTGTCTTGTTGAAAGTCGTCTGGGAAAAGAGACCAACTCCCACCTGGCTCCAACCTCCTTTCAGGGAGTTGGAGAGAGTGATGAGGTCTCCCCTGAGCCTCCTCTTCTCCAGCCTCAACACCCCCAGCTCTCTCAGCCTCTCTTCATAGGGCCTGTGCTCAAGTCCCTTCACCAGCCTGGTTGCCCTCCTTTGGACCTGTTCCAGGACCTCGATATCCTTCCTGAACTGAGGGGCCCAGAACTGGACACAGGACTCGAGGTGAGGCCTCCCCAGGGCTGAGCACAGGGGCAGAATCCCTTCCCTGGACCTGCTGGCCACGCTGTTCCTGAGCCAGCCCAGGATGCCATTGGCCTTCTTGGCCACCTGGGCACACTGCTGGCTCATGTTCAGCTTCCTGGCAATCCAGACTCCCAGGTCCCTTTCTGCCTGGCTGCTCTCAGCCACTCTGTGCCCAGCCTGGAGCTCCCCATGGGGTTGTTGTGGCCAAAGTGCAGGACCCGGCACTTGGAATGTTGAACCTCATCCCCTTGGAATCAGCCCAACTCTCCAGTCTGTCCAGGTCCCTCTGCAGAGCCCTCCTGCCTTCTGGCTGGTCCTGATGCATCAAAACACGATAGAAAAATACTGTCCTCAGCATCTCATTGGAACTAACACCTCTTTTGGGTGCTAGCTCCCCTCACCAGAGCAGAATTGTGAGGTTCAGGCTTAGATTTTGCTTTATCATAGAACTATAGAATAGTTTGGGTTGGAAGGAACCATAGAGATCATCTCGTTTCAACCACCCAACAGCTCATCCAAAGGCAAATACACAGAAAAAGTGATCCAAAGATGTTTCTCCAGTGACATCATGTAGGAACTTTACTCCACTTCAACCCCCAGAACACCTTCAGGGTTCCCAGAATCTCAGTCAAGAGTAAAAGGAATAAATGAGCCTGGGAGTGGAGAGACAGCATAATAGGACTGACATTTGGGGGTTTTCTCTCTTTTAGCTGATTTCTCACCTGAGCAGATCCCTAAGCACCAGGCTGGCATCATGCATGGAGATGAGGGTTTCAGCCTTCCTTGGTCCAAGAGGTCCAGGAGGTCCAGGAAACAGGCACTGGCTCCTTGCCTGCTTCTCACAAGAGTTCATCTGGGACTTTCCTCCAGCTCCAGGACCTGCTCCAGCATTACTTGTTAATCAGCAATTAGATAATGTGCAGACACTCCTCCTGGGAACAAGAAACTCCCTCCTGTAGTCTACAGGAAATTAGTGTAATAAAACTCAGTGGAAGATTTTTCCAGGAGAAAAAAAAATTTTTTTTTAAAAAAAGCAATTTTATCAGACAAAATCTCCAAGCAAGTTGATTTTGCCCTCTCACACTCATCCTTCCAGATTTAATTTCATCACTATCTCACAAGTGCCAACATGTGTGTGCCCAGCTGATCTGGCCAGTGTCACTTTTATGCCACAGATTAGCCAGGAGCTGACAGCTATGCAGTTCTCATGCTCCTGAACTTCTTGGCAGAGCCCAACAAACCATGGATGCTCCAATCTTGGAACCATTCAAGGTCAGGTTGGATTGGGCTCTGATCTAGTTGAAAATGTCCCTTCCTGCTTATTGCAGGGAAGTTGGACTAAAGGACCTTAAAAGGTCCCTTCCAACCCAAACCACTCGATGGTTCCATGATTTTGGACTTGCCTTTCACAGCCTCTAGAGAGAGGATGCTGGTTTTGCTCCCTTTCCCTTTTATTTCACCCCTCTTAAGTAAAATTCCTGAATTTCCCAGTTCTTTTGTTTTCTTTATCTGGGTGTTTTATGGCTCCCACCCTGCTCTCCATCCTCTGGAGACTCTTATCTAAGGTCAGTTTGTTCCTCCTCTTCATTTGAATGAAATCAGACACAGGGTGATCCAGAGCAGTCAACAAATGCCTTTCCTTTAACCCTTAATCTGCTGGTTCTTCCAGACTTGAACATTCCAACTCCTTCATTTTTCATCCCCAAATTAAAACTTCTACTACAAAGCTCCACAAGCCCAACTCCTACAGCTTCAGTGGGGTTGATGCAGCTTTACTGGTGAATTCCTTATTTAAAAAGAGGGATATTTTTGGTGGAGGGGATGGGAAAAGGTCTAAAATGCCTGTTGCCTCCCCAAAACAGGCAGACAATGAGGTTCCTGCCCTGGGAAAAGAGATGCCCCCAGGCACAGAAACCTTTGCAAGTCGTTGAAGAACCTCATTGATGGTTCAAAAGAGGCCAAGAGTGAAAACGAGGCTCAAAACTGGTCTAAAATTCATCCAGGAGATGGAGATAGGACTGGAGAGGACAATACCTACATCTTAGGGACATCCAGCAGCTAGGATTGGAAGCAAGGTCACAGCCTGAGTCCATATCTGAGAGAAACAGAGCTGGAGACATCAGCCCCTACATCATGGAGCCAAATTCAAGGGGTGATGGTTTTAAATAAAAAGAGGGTTGATTTAGACCAGAGCTTAGGAAGCTTTTCCAGTGCTGGTGGTGAAACACTGGTCCAGTGAACTGGTAGAAGTCCCATCCCTGGAAATATTCAGGGTCAGGTTGGATTGGGCTCTGGGCAATCAGATCTGTTGAAGATGTCACTGCTTGTTGCAGAGATGTTGAACTGGATGAGCTCTGAAGGCCCCTTCCAACCCAAACCATTCCATGATTCTCTGAAGCCATTGAGGAGATGGATGCTGCTAGGAAAAATTACAGAACAGCCCAAAAGGCCCAGGCTTGGACTTGGATGTGCACTCAGGGAATGCCAACAAGAGCCCATTTGTAGGGGAGTGAGTTTATAATTCCAGAGCACTCCAGAGAAACCTTTCTTTAGAGGTAACCTGCTCACTCCAGATGTGGATGTACCCTCCAACACAATCCAAGCATCCTGGAGAGATCACAGCAATAATCAGAGCTTAACTTTTGGCCTGAGTAATGATCCCTGCTTAAAGCTGCTGAATTATTTTCCTGTCAAAGGCCTGGAGTAAATAAGCAAGACAGAGGGTGAGTCATGCAGGATCTGGAAGGAGGAGGTAGAAGAATATCAATTTCTCTGCTGCCAACTGAGCACACACCAACCCCTGGACCCCCTTCACCTTAACAGCTCTGGGAAAGAAGGAAATCAGAAAAGTTGACATAAACCAGAAATGAAAGTTCATGACTTGTGCCTGCAGCTTGTCATTTAAGCAGAGAGATGAAAACCCTGTCCCAGGAGATGCTGCAGCCCAGAGGTTGTGCACCCACATTTGCAGAAATCTTGGGGGCCAGGTGAGAGCTATCTCAGGTTTTTCTCCATGGACTGCAGAAGAAAATGGATTTTCCAGGTGACAAGAGGACATTGAGCTGTCTGGCAACAGCTCAATGAGGACATTGGCTGTAGACAGAAAGGCTCAAAGAAGTAACTGTGGCTTTGTTTGCTCAGGGAAAAAAACTGTGTCCGGGTGTGCTGGCACACCCCACGTTGGGCACTGATAAATCTGTCAGGGTTTAACACTGCCCTGGCAATTAAACCAAGTACCAGATGCTCCCTATTAATCCCCTCCCTGATAAAGAAAGGAGAGAGAATAAGGGAGAGAGACTGATGGGTTGGAAACTAAACTACACAGCTTTAATGAAACAGGAATGAGAAATAGGAAAAATGACTAAATCTATACAAATATCCAGGAAAATGGATCCCAGGTTCCTCCCCCCTTTCCCCCAAGAACTCTCCCATCCCCACCCAGGCTGCAGGGCAGCCCTGGGAAAGTCCAGGCTGGACTCCTGGGCTCAGCAGCAGTGGGGAGCTGGAGGCAGGAACACACAGATTCAGGCTGGCATGGAGCAGGAGCACAGGCAGAGGAAGGGATGGAATCCTCCCAGGATGCCCAAGCAAAGAGGCACAGGGGAAGAAGGGGAAGCAGAAGGGCTTTGCCCCTGGTGATCCCTCCAATTTCTCCTGAGGATGAGGTGGATGGGATGGAATCCTCTGTTTGGTCAATTCTGGCCATTTCTCTTGTCTGTTCCTCCCCAAAGGAGGGCTGCAGCTGGGACCTCTTGACTCCTTTTCTCCTCCCAGAGGGCCAAATGTTCCTCAGAGCTGAGCAGTGGCCTTGGTTCTGCACCCCATTCTCCAGCTGGAACTCTAAACATCGAGTGGGATCAGTCCCAGCAGCAGACACTGCCTGAGAAACTTGCTGTTCATTCCAGCAAGTGCAGCTCCTTCCAAGAGACTCAGCTGAAAGCAAAAGTCCAAGACAGAAAATCCCCTTTATCCTGGCCCAAACCAGGACAGCATCCTTGGATGATCCAAGAAAGTTCCTGAAAGTCTTCTGGGTAACTTTGATCCTGAGCAATTAAAAGGAGCTTCAGAAGGGGAAACCTTCAGGGTTGGGATGATGGGGAAAAGCTGGCATGGGAAGTCATCCTTCTCATTCAGCCACGTGGAGCAGGACGGTGCTGGGGATGGTGTGAGATGGCTCCAGCAGTCTTTGCAATGTAGGAGTTTACACCAGCACTTGGGCCAGTGAAAGCCTTTATTCCATGACTATGTTGCACCAGAATTCTCTGGGCAAAGAGCTTTGTCTGCCTGAGAGGAAACACAGCTTGCAGCAGGGATGGAGATCCTGGGCTCTGCCAGGGTAGGGAGCAGATGATGTTCTTCCAGTCCTCTGCTCTGCCACACTGATACTCCCCACTTTTACAGCAAGATAGATTTGGCAGGTCAGAGCCTTCCACAGAGCAGGGATTCTGCTTTCTGGCAGAAGAGAATCAGAATTTTCAGGGTTGGAAGGGACCTCAAAGATGATCCAATTCCAACCCCCCTGCCACGGGCAGGGACACCTCCCACTAGATCAGGTTGCTCAGAGCCCCATCCAGCCTTAAAAATTCCAGGGATGGGGCTTCCACCACCTCTCTGGGAAACCTTTTCCAGGGTCTCACCACTCTCATAGAATTTTCAGGGTTGGAAGGGACCTTTAAGATCATTTAGGTCCACCCTCCCTGCCCTGGGCAGGGACACCTCCCACTAGATCAGGTTGATCAAACCCTCACCCAGCTTGGCCTTAAAAACTTTCAGGGATGGGGCTTCCACCACCTCTCTGGGAAACCTTTTCCAGGGTCTCACCACTCTCATAAAATTTTCAGGGTTGGAAGGGACCTTTAAGATCATTTAGGTCCAACCCCCCTGCCCTGGGCAGGGACACCTCCCACTAGAACAGGTTCCTAGTGGTGAAAAACTCCTTTCTAACTTCCAATCTAAATCTACCCTCCTCTAATTTAAAGTCTGAACACTTCTCATGTCCAGAGAACAGTGAAACTCTTGAAGGGAAGTGACTTGGCCCCCTTCCTGTGGCATCTCTGCAAGGTGATTTCACCAGCTTTGATCCCCAAACCAGTTCTGCTCCAGTGGGTGGGAAAAACCAGGTCATTTGCCATCCCAACTGGTTTCCAGGTGCCTCACAGAAACCCACGTGCACAGCTCTAGCCCATCTCAGAAGTCTCACCCTGAAATAGAAATGTGGGAGTGGAGGAACCTTTCTGAAAGCCACCTGGCTCCCCAGAAGCTGAGCAAGTTTCAACTTCCAACTCTCCAAGTTCACTCCTTCAACACCACAGCCTTGCAGACCTCCTAAAGAATCATAAAATCATAGAACCATGGAATGATTTGGGTTGAAAGAGGCTTTAAAGATCATCATTCCAACCCCCCATCCCTTTCCAGGGCAGGGACAACTCCCACTCGACCAGATTGCTCAAAGCCTCATCCAAGGAATTCCAGTTTTTATTGCTTCATCCATCTCTCCTAACGTGTCCCTTGGCCCGTGAGGGACCTGTCAGTCTTCATTTCCTGATTTGAGGACTTGCCAGTTCCTTCCCAGCATGCAAGCAGACCTTGAAATATTTACTCTAGCACCAGTTTGTTCTATCAATCAGCAGCTTCCTTATCTCTTTCAGCATATTTATATTCTTGAGGCCACCTTTCCCCAGCACAGACCACATTCCTGCTGCTGGACTCTACCCCTGCTGCCTCCCTCTTCTTCTGAAGAGAGATTTTTTTCTACCTTCCAGTCAAAAAAACCAAAAACCTCCAGACTCCCAAGAAGAAGCTGGAGGCTTCTCTGCAATGTTTTGCTGAGTGTTGGTCCTCAACACCGAGCTCTGCTCTTCCGAGGGGCTCTGTGCTGAGCTTGGAAGTCTCCTGTCCCTCACTGTAGCCTTGGGAAAGGGGATAAATGACTTAGAACATCCCACTTTCAGAAGGGTTTCCTTGACACTGGTCCCCAATTGCTCTGCCCACCTCTTCCTTTTGCAGAGGTGTAATTAAGGCTCTCCCCACCCACCCATTAGTACTGAGATGACTCCAGGTCCTGTGATGAGCTGTGTCCTGTGTCACTCTCAGGTCACCTCTCCTCATTCCCAGAAGTAGGCGGGTCCTCTCCAGGATGCAGGGGAACTCGAAACTCTTCAGTTGGTCTTGGAAAGAAAACCAGAAAGTTCTGCCTTCTCTTGGTGCGTGGACAAGGTGCCAAAGGAAGAAGGGAGGTGAATTATAGAGTTTGAGAATAGAATGATAGAATGGTTTGGATTGGAAGGGACATTGGAAATCATCCAGTTCCAAACACTCTGCCATGAGTAAGGACACCTCCCACCAGCCCAGCTCCAAGCTCCAAGCCCCATCCAAACTGGCCCGAGACACTTCCAGGGATGGGGCAGCCACAGCTTCTCTGGGTAACCTGGGCCAAGGTCTCTCCACCCTCTCAGGAAAGAATTTTTCCCTAATATCCAATCTTAATCTCCCCTCTTTCAGCTTGAAACCCTTCCCCCTCATCCCATCCCTCCAGGCCCTTGCTGAATGTCCCTCCCCAGCTTTCCTGGAGCCCCATCAGGTACTGGAAGATGCTCAAAGATCCCTGGAGCCTTCTCACCTCCAGGCTGAACACATAGCAGAGGCTCTCCAGCCCTTGGATCATGTTCCTGCCCCCCCTCTGGACTCACTCCAGCAGCTCCATGTCCTTCTTATGTTGGAGGCTCCAGCACTGGACCCAGCACTGCAGGGGAAGGGGGGTCATGAGAGCAAAGCAGAGCAGAGCAGAGCAGAGGGGGTGGAACATGCTGTGTCTTCCTAATACCCAGAAATGAAATTTCAGCTGTTGCACCCAACATGGGAAATGAATGCAATGAGGTTGCTCACATGAAGGCTACAAAAAAGCCAGAGTGACTCTTAGGAGCACAATCCAAACGTGGTCCATTAGATACAGGAGTCTTGTGAGTGTTTCTGAGTTATGTTTGCTCAGGCTACAACAACTAAGCTGAAACTTCCCAGATTTTTATAAATATGTATATTTGTTATTTAACTTGTAAATCAGAAAATGAAACAGTCCCAGCAACCCATTCCAGTGGAAGATATTAGGCCACAGGAACACACCACTTCCAATCAGTTCCTGCTAGAATAACTGGCAATGACAAATAAAAATGAGCCATAGGAGAGGCAAGAGAAGTGAGGGTTTTGCAGGCAGGGATTTGTTTTCCAAGCAGAAGTCTCTGAATGCACTCTGGCAAGACAGGAGCTGGAATTTCTCCTGACAGATGCATTTGCCAGGAAATGCTGATTCTGCAGAATTAAACCCATCTGTGGCACACAGAGTTTGTCAAACCTATTTGTTTCTTGCTGGCTCACCAACCTTCTCCTCCATTCCCAGGCTTACTTGACAGCTAACTCCCTCCCTTCAACGCCTTCCCTGCAGCTCATTTCCTAGAGGATTTACCTATTTCTTTGGGACCTCCGGAATCTGGGTCACTCTGCAAACCTTTCTGCTGAGCTGTCCTATCCTCTGAAGACCCATCCGACCAAGCAGCCCTGGCTGCTCCTTGCCACCCGAACCTCAAAGCTTCCCAATCCTGTAGGTCTAATCCCATTTAGTCTCTGGTAAACAGCTCACAGGAGCTGATTCTCCGTGTGCTTCGGATCTTGCAAGGGGGCTGTGGATGCGGTGGGATTTTATACACGAAGAGGGGATGTGGTGCATGCAGAGGGTCTTCTTGCACCTAGAAAATCCATGCAAGGGGTCCTGCACAAAGCTGTTTGCAGATGCAGCGTGTGTGTGAGTACTGGGTGGTTGTGAATGTAGGGGAGGCGGAGTTTGTGTGTGCTCAGGGGATCTGTGAATGAAGAAGATGCAGGGAGGTGGGGAAGGGGGGGCATGAACACAGGCAGGTCCTCGGGGGTGAAGGGAGCCATGGATGCAGGCGGCTGCACTTGAAGAGAGCTGTGCCTGAGTGCGGTCCAGCTTGCAGGGAGCCCCCTTCTACTGTATTTTTTTCTTTTTTTTTTTTTCCCCTCAGGGAAATATTAAGCGGATGAAAAAAATCCTTGGGGCTGAGCCAATGGCTCTGGTCTTGTTCTTAGTTCCCCATCGGGCCAGGCCCCGGTACCAAGGTAACTGAACCTTCTTCCCCGGCCTCGGCTCCCCGGATCGGGGAAATGAAAGCAGGCGGAGCCGGGTAGGCGGTAGGGGGTGGCGGCAGGGGGCTGCGGGCCGGCCCGGGGGGCGGGGCCGATGGCCTTTCCCCACCCCCGTCTCCTGGCCCTGCCGCCAGCCTTCCGCGGAACCGTCAGCCCTGCGCATCTCGCTGGCCCCATCGCCGCACCATGAAGGCTCTCTTGCTCGCTGTGCTGGCTGCGGTGCTGTGCGTGGAAAGAGGTAAGGGGAGGAGGAGAGAGGAGGGGATTGAAGGGGGGGGAAATACCCCCGCCCCCTCGGCCACCATCACCTTACGCCGAGGTCCCCCAGTCCCCTCGCAGCCGGGGTTTTGGGAACAAATGGGGTGTGTGGGGGGTGTGTGGGGTGTGTGCGTCTTGTAGGGTGGGCTCTGGAAGTTGGAGGTTTGCAGGAAAAGGGAGGGGGGGAGGGTGCAAAGGGGCTGGGGGGACAGATCTGAGCCGTGCTGGGGTTTGCAGAGGTGAGGGGTGGAGGGGTTTCTTTCCGAGCCCTGCGTCTCAGCACTGTCCCTCTTACAGCAGGAACTTCAGGGGTTCTGTGCCGGTATCTCTATGTGTGTATCTCTAGCTGTGCGTGTAGATATTTTGGAGCTTTTCCCAGTTGCTTCTCGAACAAAGACCTGGGCCGACTCCACTCCCCCCAATACGGCGCAGCCAGCCGGGATAACGGCGCCGGATTGAGCTGAGATGCAGCCGAGGGGAAGGAAGGAGGGTGGAAGGGAGATGGAGCTCAGCCCCAGCAATGTCTCAGCAGAGCCACTCGTGATCCTGGCTCCTGCCGTGATGCCCCCCCCCCCCCCACCTCAGCATCCTTTGGGGCAGGCTGGAATGGTCATTGTGTCCCCGGGGAGGAGGTGACCCCCGAAGGGAGCAAATCTTGAGGTTGCCACAAGAAGCTGGGGAGAAACGTGCTTCTTCCTCTTGCTGGGCATTGAACTGCAAGTTGTCCGAGTGGCAGGGTTTGCAATCCTCACCTCAGCGACTCCATTTCTGCCTCTCCAAACTCCGTGGGGCCGTGCAAGACCCCATATTGCTTCCATATGTCGATGCTTGGAGAAGCCAAACAAAGAGCAAAGAGAAGAGTTCCGGGCCCTCTGAGGCCCTTGCTAAAGGAACACGGAGCCTTCTTGTCTCTTGAGGACACTGGTGATAAGAAACTTGTTGTTTGCTGCCCTTCCCGTATCCCCCTCCCTCCCTCTGGGATTCGGGAAGGAACTGGCAATTCAGGGGATGGGGCTGGGTCAGATCCCGGCTGGAATGTGCTCAGTTCCAGCTGGGAGGAGGATGGGCAGAGCAGGCCAAGACTCTGAGCAGTTTCATTTCTTCACCCACACACACCAAAAATAAATTAAAAAAAAAACACCAAAAAACAGCTGTAAAGTAAAGTAAATGAACTTCCTCGTCAGGCAGGAGGGTTGGCTGCAGGTAGCTGTATCCCCCAAACACTTGGAGAACATCCTAGGACTTAAAAGCTTTGCCTGATGCTTCAAGTGCCCCAAAGATTTGGTGTGGAAGGATCTGGTCGAAACAGAAAGGGAAAAAATGTTTGGTGTAGGGCTGGAAGAGCTGCCAAAGCAACAGCATTTTTCATTGGTACTGCTGAGCTTCAGATCGGGCTCCTAAAGGTTTTTTGTTTCCCTTTTTATCCTCCCCCCCCCCCCCTTTTTTTTTTTTTTTTTAATTTTTTTTTTTTAATTTTTTTTTTCCCCTGCAATGCTTTTTGTGAGAACGATTCCAACCTCTTATCTGAGGAATTCCTCTACTCTGGTTTGGGTGCTCTTTGTTCCTCCAAGGAGACAAACAGCAAACAAATCAACACAGAAATTCTTCCTGTAAAAGAACCTTGCATTTTCAAGTCGGTGAAAACGATGCTTCCCTTTTGCATTGTTCGATCTTCGATGGGTTTTTTTTTGTTTTGTTTTTTTTTGGGTTTGTTTTTGTTTGGGTTTTTATTCCCTTTTTTGTAGCCTTGAGCACCAACTCTTTGCTCTGTCTCCAGCTGCGTAAAATAATTCTGCCACCCCTCTTACGCCTTTTGTCTAAAACACTCAGCCTGCTTCCTCCTTTCACTCTGCAGTGGGTTTTGGAGTCATTTAGTTATTTAGTTATCTAAACTAAACCACGGAAAAGTAGCACTACTTAGGACTGAATATTTCTTGTCTTAAACTACGTTGAAGAACTCGCTTCTCTTGGAGAGGTTTTGTCTGTACTGAGGTGTGACAAAAAAAAAAAAAATACAGGTCCAGGCTGTGGTAGGAGCATCGATTTAAGACACATGGCAGAGATTTTCATGCCTGAAGGCACTTGGATGTACAAATATTTCTGAGATGTTGGTATCTGGAACCTTGGAGCCTTAATGGATGGGGCTGCACCACCCGGCTCATGGGTTCAATGCAGTGAGCAAATACGTATGGGGATGTGTGTCCTGTCACAGTGGCCACAGGAAGCCCTTAATCCACTTCATTCCTGGCTCCTGGGAAGTGGGGTGAGTCAATTTGTCTCCTCACTTGACCCTCAGGGTAGTTGCAAGGAGAGGGGTTTGGGTCAGGTCACCATCAGCTGGGACTGGAGACCAGAAAGGTGCTGAGGGTGAAGGAGCAGGAGGGAGCTGGGCTTTAAGCAGAGGTCCCAGCCTGAGTTTGGGCCAAAAATGCAACTCGTGGAAATGTTCTGAAGGCTCAGCAAGAGCCAATAACAGGCTCAATGCCTGGCTTTATCCTTCCCTTCCATGCAAGGTCCACTCATGTATCTCTCCAGGGGCTTTTGACTCAACTGGTGGCCCTGGAATCTTGGGTGCTGTGTTTAGGTTGTGGTTGCTTCATTGGCATGCTCAGCTACCTTGGGTTTGTTGCAAGGATCATTGGCAGAATGATGATGGTGAGGATGTATGAGGCAGTCCAGGAAATTCTTGCCTGGGGGGTTGTGGTGTTGGCTTTGTCTCCAAAGCAGAATCATTTGTTTGCCCTGATGTGACATTCAAGTTCTCCCACTAACTCTGCTTTAATCCATTTCCCTGAGATTATGCTTTTGTTTTCTTTCCCTGCCTTGGCCGTGGCTGCTCAAAAAGTCATTCCTCTGAGAACAATTTTTCTTTTTTTTTCCCAATTTTCTCATGAAAAAAAAAAAAAAAAAAGAAAAAAAAGCTTTTCCTGAGCAAAACAAGCTTGAGAAGAACCTCAAGAGGTCATGCAGCCCTGCAGCAGAGGGGGGCAGCTGCTGATCAATATCTGTCCGACTTAATTCTTAAAAATACTCCATGGCAGGGACTGCTGAACCTCAGGGAGCAATCCCAGGGCTTCTTGGGATAATGTTTATGATGAGACTAAAGCAGGAGCAGGGCTGCTGCTGCCTTGGACTTCCCATCATGAATCAGCCCCCACTCTCTTTTGCATCCTGTGCACACAGAAGAGAAAGGCAGTGCCTGATGGGATGGTTTGCCATCTGAGTTCTCCAAAAACATGCTCATGAAACATTGGGAATAGACCTGATCCTGCTCTGTCTTGCACTGTGGGTGGGATGTTCTTGTGTGTAAAATACAGAGAAGATCATCTGCCCACTACCAAGTGGGAATGTCCCTCCTGAGCCACCAATCCAGGCTGTTTCCTAGAATCATCAAATGGTTTGGGTTTAAACCCTTCCATGGGCAGGGACACTTCCCACTAAACCAGGATGCTCCAAGCCCAGCCTGGCCTTGGACACTTCAGGGATGGGGCAGCCACAACTTCTCTGAGAAACCTGGGCCAATGTCTCACCACCCTCCCACTAAAGAATTTCTTCCTAAAAAATAATCTCAATCTCCCCTTTTTCATCTTGAAACTGTTCCTCCTCATCCCATCACTCCATGCCTCTGTCAAAAGTCCCTTCCCAGCTTTCCTGTAACCTCTTCAGGTACTAAAAGATGCTCTGAGGTTTCCCTGGAGCCCCTTTTTCAGGTTTCTGCCACAAGTTCCCATGTCTGAATTCTCTTTTACAATCTTTCCTTTTTCTTGGGAAGATCTGAAGGATGGGGGGGGGGAATGGGAGCCATGTTCCTCCTCATCCCATCACTCCATGCCTCTGTCAGAAGTCCCCCCCCAGCTTTCCTGTAACCTTTTAGTACCTCTTCAGGTACTAAAAGATGCTTTGAAGTTTCCCTGGAGCCCCTTTTTCAGGTTTCTGCCACAAGTTCCCATGACTCAATTCTCTTTTACAATCTTTCCTCTTTCTTGGGAAGATCTGAAGGATGGGGGGGGGGGAATGGGAGCCATGTTCCTCCTCATCCCATCACTCCATGCCTCTGTCAAAAGCCCCCCCCCCAGCTTTTCTGTAACCTCTTCAGGTACTAAAAGATGCTCTGAGGTTTCCCTGGAGCCCCTTTTTCAGGTTTCTGCCACAAGTTCCCATGACTCAATTCTCTTTTACAATCTTTCCTTTTTCTTGGGAAGATCTGAAGGATGGGGGAATGGGAGCCATGTTCCTCCTCATCCCATCACTCCATGCCTCTGTCAAAAGCCCCCCCCCCAGCTTTCCTGTAACCTCTTCAGGTACTAAAAGATGCTCTGAGGTTTCCCTGGAGCCCCTTTTTCAGGTTTCTGCCACAAGTTCCCATGACTCAATTCTCTTTACAATCTTTCCTCTTTCTTGGGAAGATCTGAAGGATGGGGGAATGGGAGCCATGTTCCTCCTCATCCCATCACTCCATGCCTCTGTCAGAAGTCCCCCCCCAGCTTTCCTGTAGCCTTTTAGTACCTCTTCAGGTACTAAAAGATGCTTTGAAGTTTTCCTGGAGCCCCTTTTTCAGGTTTCTGCCACAAGTTCCCATGTCTGAATTCTCTTTTACAATCTTTCCTCTTTCTTGGGAAGATCTGAAGGATGGGGGGGGGGAATGGGAGCCATGTTCCTCCTCATCCCATCACTCCATGCCTCTGTCAGAAGTCCCTCCCCAGCTTTCCTGTAACCTCTTCAGGTACTAAAAGGTGCTCTGAGGTTTCCCTGGAGCCCCTTTTTCAGGTTTCTGCCACAAGTTCCCATGTCTGAATTCTCTTTTACAATCTTTCCTCTTTCTTGGGAAGATCTGAAGGATGGGGGAATGGGAGCCATGTTCCTCCTCATCCCATCACTCCATGCCTCTGTCAGAAGTCCCCCTCCAGCTTTCCTGTAACCTTTTAGTACCTCTTCAGGTACTAAAAGATGCTTTGAAGTTTTCCTGGAGCCCCTTTTTCAGGTTTCTGCCACAAGTTCCCATGTCTGAATTCTCTTTTACAGTCTTTCCTCTTTCTTGGGAAGATCTGAAGGATGGGGGAATGGGAGCCATGTTCCTCCTTATCCCATCACTCCATGCCTCTGTCAGAAGTCCCCCCCCAGCTTTCCTGTAACCTCTTCAGGTACTAAAAGATGCTCTGAGGTTTCCCTGGAGCCCCTTTTTCAGGTTTCTGCCACAAGTTCCCATGTCTGAATTCTCTTTTACAATCTTTCCTCTTTCTTGGGAAGATCTGAAGGATGGGGGGATGGGAGCCAGCTGGTAAAGTCCATCCTGCTTCTGTAGAATAAACCATTTTATGCAACCTGCCATGGAGGAAGGCATGAGTGGGTTTTGTTTGGGGTTTTTTTGTGCCATCCTCCTGCTCCAAATAAAAAAGCTTGGCTGCATGTGTTCCCTTCATGCTATGTAGCAGGACAGTGCAATTCAAATCCTTGGAGGTCTTACTGGGCTTGCTCTGGCTGAGAAATGGTTTCTACCATTAACTCAACCATAGCCTCACCTTGGTGACAAAAGGCCACATGGAAAGCTCAAACCTATGGTCTCATCTGGAGTATTTGCTCTCAGTATTCATAGCAGTTGAGCTGAAAAAGCTCAGATTTCAGGCTCCAGCTTGCAGGGCTGAACTTCCTTCCATTGTTTAGCTTTAAGTTGGCAGTTGTAACTTGAACCCACTCTTGGTACAAGCAGGAGCATGCCATGAAGGACCAAGCTGACCTCTGGTTGTAACAAGGCTTTATTTAGCTCATGATTGGTCCTGTCAAAAGCTGGCAAGGTGTCCTTTCTGTGTAAACCCTTCACTTGGCCAAATTTTAGGGGGAAAAAAAAAAAAACAACCTATTTCAGCTTGATACAGCTGACGTTGTTTCCCTATCCCTGGAAGTGTTGAAGGCCAGATTGGATGGGGCTTGGAGCAACCTGCTCTCACAGAAGGTGTCCCTGGCTATGGAAGGGGGTTGGAAATAGATAATTTTTTAGCTCCCAAACCATTCTGGGATTCTCTGAAGGAGCAAGTGTGTGGCCAGATGTGGTGCCTGCTACGTGTCAGGGATGGGGACCACCAGAAAAAGGAGGTCTTCCCACCAGCCCCTAACCAAACTGTGCCTTTCCCTTGCAGCCCACACACTCATCTGCTTTTCCTGCTCGGATGCATCTTCCAACTGGGCCTGTCTGAAGCCTGTCAAGTGTGGAGAGAATGAAAACCACTGCGTGACGACGTACGTCGGAGTGGGATTTGGTGAGTGGTGCCAGGACCTTCTCCTGCCCCTCTTGGCTGCTCTCCTGGGTTACCTGCTGAGCTGCAGGGAGGTTTTTCTTCCCTTCGGCTGAAAAAAGGAGGGAAGTTCTGCTCAGCAGCTGAGTGTCAGAGCATCCCCAGGGAATTTTGAGGAGGGATGATGGGACTCTGCCAGGCGGAATCACGTTCAAGCCCACGTGCTGCACCGAGGCTGGGAATCCGAGGGGAATTTCAGGGTGGGAGTGGGAAGGTTGCTGCTGAATAAGTGAAAGTGTGGAGGATGCTGCAGGCTTCCTCTGGTGGCAAGCTCCAGGGTTTTCCTTCCTGCTTTTCCCCTGTGTTCACGTTGTCCATCATCCCTGATTCCCACCTTTCCTTCTTTGCTCTCTGTGGATGTTGTGGGGTTGCCAGGAAGGGAGGTGAAGGGGTTTCCTCCCTGGATGCCAGGAAAGATTTGGGGTAGGGAGGGTCTGTGCTTCCTGGCTGCTTCTCCTAGAGAAACAGACTGCTCTGGTGGGGTATCCTGCTGCCACTGCAGAACCCAGCTTGGTTTGCTTTGCTCTCCCTTGCAGGAAGAAAGGGTGTTGCATGCCTTGAGCTGCACGATCTGCAACGTGGGTGGGTTGTGCTGTGCCCAAATGTAGCCTGGGAGTTTTTATAAACCTGTTGTCTGAGCACAGGGCTAGTGGTTTCCTATTTCCTGTTGCTAAACCTGTGCTGTGCCTCTCTCACAGCAGATGCTCAAAGCATCAACTTTTGCTTTCCCCCTCCCCCTGCTCTCTGGCTCAAACTCGAGTGAGATTTTTTCACCAGAGCCAGAATGGCCAAACCTTGGTTGACAAGCTGGAAGGGGTGTCCTTAGGGTCTCTAGAGCCTGGTGGGGGGGTTGCCATGGGTTTTCCTTGTGATATGTGGGCTGCCTGAGCTGACTGTCATAGCCTGGCACCGAGAAGCACTTCATTCTCTCCGTGCCACCCGTGATGTTTCGGGCTATTTCAGTGCTGTTATTTCCTTTGCAGAACAGGTGATCACAGCAAGCTGAGCAACGTTATTAAACCCATTTCCTCTTTTTTTTTTTTTTTTGAACTGAAATTCAGGCAGCAAGTCTGGCCAATCCATCTCCAAAGGATGTTCTCCCATTTGCCCCAGCGCCGGGATTAACCTCGGCATCGCGGCCGCCTCCGTTTACTGCTGCGACTCCTTCCTCTGCAACATCAGTGGTTCCAGCAGTGTGAAAGCCAGCTACACAGTCCTGGCCTTGGGAATTCTGGTTAGCTTCATCTACATCCTCAGGGCTCGGGAATGATGGGGCTGAGCAAGGAAGAGTTGTCTTCCATGAGCTGTCACAGGTCTCGTTAGCCAATATCTTCTCTCTCGCTGTCTGCAAGGAGATCCTCTACTTCTCAGCAGGCTTCCAAGGTGGTTGTTATCCAGACTTTATGCTCTTCCAGCACTGGAGACCTGGGAGGTTTGGCCAAGCTGTTCTCCTCTTTCTGTGGACATACCCCTACTCTCACACCTCCTTGGCAAAGGTGGATCATTTTGGAAGGGTTTCTGCTTTTATACCTAATACTTACCCATTTTCCCCTCCCCCAGTCCCTTCGTTTCTAAGGTTGGTTAAAGCAAAGCTGGGACTCACCAAGATTAACCCCAGAAATCACCTGGTCAAGTGTTCAGACATTTCTGCCTCTCACCTCCATGGAGGTGCTTGGTACCAGCATGCACCCAGCAGATGGGTGGTCCAGGCATGGGGAATGCATGACCTGAAGGGAGACAAATTCCTGCCCCCTGCAGCTCCAGTCTCTTTTTTTTTTTTTTTTTTTTTTTTTTTTTATATAAAATCGTTTCCCTTTCTTCTGATCCTGGGCTGATTTTTTTTTTCTGGAAAACAAATGACATGTACCTTGTCCTTCTGAGCTCTGTAAGTGCCAGACCTGAATAAACATGCTCCTGTTGTTACCTGAGATGGGACGTGTGCTGTGTGTGTTTCCTTGCTCCAGAGAGAGGGATTAGAAAAAAAATCTTAGAAGAAATCCAAATATGATGCCTGGCACAAGGGCCTCTTACCCTCTCAAGCAGCTTTTGAGTGCTTCCTCTCAGAATTCCTTCCAGTTCAGCTCTTGAGCAGCAAGTCCATCTTCTCCTTGTCCCTCTCTGATGAATACCCTTGGGCCAGATGGTTTCACCTCTCTTTGGAATTGCATTTTCTGGGTGTATTTTAGTGAAAAAACACCACTTATTGGGACCTGAGTCAACACAATTATTCCTATTGGAGCAAGTGGACTTGGGATGAAGACATCTAAAAATCAGCCTGCATGTTGCAAAGACTTGGTGCCTCAGTTTCCCCACTTGGGACTTGGTGATAGACAATGACATCAGCACCCAAATGATGGAGGGCAAGGGGGCACTTTGCAGAACTTTGTGAAGTTGAAGGCCAAAGATTCTTGGATTCAACCTTCAGTCCTTGGCTGATGGTGCACGTGGACTTCAGAAGGTGACTTCACCACCAAACCTTCCTCTCAGATTCCCAGGATCTTTCCAGGTCTCCTGGCACCATTTTTCCTGGAAGTTCTCCAGCCATCCCATGGGAGTTGTGTTCTGCCACGGACTCCTTTCCTACTTGTGGACCTCCTGGACACAAACCAAGCCAAAACTGAGTGTTCAGATCTCCAGAAAAAGTTTGTTTTCACTTCCATTGGTTAACCAGAGTTGCACTGCCCTTTTTTTTCTCTTCTAGCAGCAAACCCAGGTGTAGCATTGGCACTCTTTAGCCCTCCTTGTACGTGGTTCTCCTATTTTGGGTCAAAAACCAAACAAAAGCCACTCCAGCTGCACAAACTTCCCAATGATACCTCCACCTGCACTTAAAGGAGTGATCAACAGCTTCCTTTAAAAGATGGTGTGCAGATGTCTGGAAATATTAGCAACAAAGTTGTCTGCATGGTTTTTTCCTCTTCCTTCTCCCCATCTCTTAATTAAAATGACACTGATGCTAATGACAGCCTAGGCAGCAGGAGGACACTGATCATGGGGATGGGAGCTGTGATTAGATGATGAGGTTGGGAAGAATGTCCCAGCTTTTCCTCCCTTGTCTCCTTGGGCTTGAGATGTGCCTTCCTCTGGTTGAAACATCCTCCCTGACCTGCTGGGACCTCTGGTAGGACCACAGGGCTTGAGGAGAGCCACAAACCTCTGCTATGCACGTTCAGCACAGGGAAAACTGGGGAAAAAAAAAAAAATTTGCTAGGAATATCCTTGAGTTTCCCTGTGCCTGAGCCTTCCTTCAAAGATCAACAACTTGAATTTATTCCTGGACACTTGTTTGGAGGAGATGCTGTAGGCTCTGTGGGAGGGATGGAGATGCCCTGGGGTGAAACCAAGGAAGCACTCAGAATGTTATCTTGAAAGTCAGCAGGATGTAACTTTTTTTTTTAAGCCAACAAGTAACTGGGTAACTTGATTTTGGGCTCAGTTCCCCTCCCAGTGCTTCTGCTGTGAGCAAAGAGCTAAACTTGAAAGCCATGAATTGTGTCCTAATGCTTGTTCATGCCTTTAGAAGGCTCTTGAGGATGTCAGCCTGGACAATCCCAGGGGTTAAAGCTAAATAAATAGTGTTATGAGAGGTTGTTGCCTCCTCCAATGGCCATCTCCTGCCTATCTGATAAAAAACAGCCTGAAAAAGTTTGGGGTTTTTCAGCCTGGAGAAAAGAAGGCTCTGGGGTGACCTTAGAGCAGCTTCCAGTGCCTGAAGGGGATCCAGGAAAGCTGGGGAGGGACTTGGGACAAGGGCCTGGAGGGATGGGACAAGGGTTGGCAGTTCCAAACTAAAAGAAGGGAGATTGAGATTGGATATTAAGCTAAAATTCTTTCCTGTGAGGGTTGGAAGACCCTGGCCCAGGTTTCTCAGAGAAGTTTGTGGCTGCTCCATTCCTGGAAGTGTTCAAATCCAGGTTGGATGGGGCTTGGAGCAACCTGGGCTGGTGGGAGGTGTCCCTGCCCATGGCAGGGGAGTTGGAACCAGACAATTTTTCAGGTCCATTCTATGGTCCTGTTCCTGCATTTCAGGGTTTGCTGATGCCAAGGACTCATTTCTGGAACTGTGCAGAGGGTGTCAGGAAGAGCATTCACCAGGCTACTTATCCCATACAAATAACAAGTTCTATTCATGGTATTGCCAGGGGACAGAGCTGAAGGTCACTTGCCACGTGTTCTTCAGCCTATAGATGATGAATAGGTTCCATATGGAGGTGGTTTTTTTCCCCTTTTCACTCTTTTTTTGTCTTTCCTCCTCATGTTCTATATTCCTGCATGTTTAGTATGTGGAAGAAAAGACATTTGCAGTTTCCTTTTGAAGCCATGGCAAATATTTTGTTGATAGAAATATCTATATTTGAGAGAGAGGGAGGGTATGACAGCTTGTCAAGTGCAAGAGGACTTCTTCAACCATTTAATCCCAAGCATCACATCTTCAGTTCTGCCAAATCTCAAAATTTCTCCTCCTACTACGTGTTGCTTGGTGGGTTGTTTGTTTTCAGCACCAGAAATCATGTTAGAAACTCAGATTTTGTAAAGCCCAGGAGTGAAAAGCCTGAAAATGTGTAGCTGTAGTGATTAAAAGCATTAATAACAGAAAGAAAAATACAAAAAAAAACCCCAAAAAACCAACCATAAAATAGCAAGGACACAGCATGTATAGAGCATTAAAACTGTTGGCTTGTTAAACCAAACACCTGATTTATAATTTGAGGGCCATGGTGGGACAGCCTTTAAGTGCTTGGAGTGCATTTTATTGGACTGTGGAATTTGAGATGAAAATCTCAGCAGAAAACTCAGATCTTCACCTTTTTTGAGAAAAGAAGAAATTCTGAAGGCAGGCAGTGTTCCTCTGGACAAAGCATAAAATAATCCAGAACAGGTTTCTTTTGGAAAAGAAGAGTTTAAGTCAAATACCTGCCCATTTTTTTGTGCATATTGATGGAAAAATGGGTTCTGTGCTTCCATCTGGAAAAAATGGTTGTATTCCAATGGCAGCTGCTGCTGTTTCCCTTATGCCAACATCTCAAGGGCTCTCATTTTTCTATATTCTCTGCTTCACCAGCCCTTTCCACCCAGGTTCTCTGGGTTTGCTGTTTGCCATTAAAAAAAAAAAAAAAAAATGAACTGAGTTCTTCCAACTGGTTTTGGAGATGATATTTTATTTTATTTTCTGCCAAATTGTTGGAAATGTTTCTTCTCTTGGAAAACACAAATCTCAGGTGACCTCCTCCCACAAAGAGCCAGGACAAATAAGAGCAGTTGCTTCATCCTTACTCAGAGGATCCACATCAGTACTCAAAGAATGTCCTTGCTTAGTGTTAATTTACTCAAGGAATGGATGAGTTGAAATAATTTGGCCTCCCAGGGACTCTCCTTGCCATGGAGGAGGCTCTGGTCCCATCACCCCTGTGGGAAGCTCTGGTCCAGGTGGCTTTTTTTCCAGGTTGGAATGAGACAAAGGCATCCATGCTCTCCTTCTGGGAAAAGCAGATGTGCTGCACATCCTGATGCTTGGAAATTTCAGGTTCTATCACAAGCCCTGGACTCCTGGCACCTCAATGCTTTTTCACCCTGAAGCTGGGCTGTGCTCTCACTGTCACCCTCAGAGATGAGATGCTGCAAGTTCTCAGCTGTTTAGGCTCAGAATCAGGTCTGAAATCCTTCCTTGATCCTGGAAGAGTTCTTCCACCCCTGGAAAGCTGTCCTCTGAGGCTATCAAGTTGAGATGGGGATAGACACATCCTGTTTGGAATGGTAGGAAGGTCCCTGGTGGCCAAGGATGCAAAGCCCTGGACCAGTCCTGCCACCTGCTGGCTTCTGCCAAACTTGGTAGGGATGCTCTGAAGCCCAAGACAAGGAGGTTGCTCCAGCAACCAGAAAATTCCATGCAAAGCAGAGAATCAGAAGCCTGGGATGACACCTTGAACGTTTTTTATTTGTCCATCTTTGCTCTGATGGCACAAATGGAGAAATCCAAGGTTTAACAGGCTCCTGAGGATCAGTATTTTCCAAGGCAATGCTTGTTTTTGGTTTTTTTTATTTTTTTTGGAGCCCAACCCAGTGTCAAAACTGAAATACTTGATGAAAACATAATGAGGCCAATAAAGTGTTGCAGAAACAGCCCTGACACATTTTATTTCAGCTTTGCTGGGTGATCTCATTTCACCAAAATGCTGATTTTACTGCTACATCTATGTGAGGTTTGTACCAGTGTATTTACCTTTATTGTGACAAGAAAGAAACATTGATTCCTTTAAATATATCAAAGTAAGTGCAAGTGCAGTGTATGGTTATATATCCTTTCTTATACCCTAATAAAAATATATGGAATTACTAAACAAGATAAACTGGGAACAAATTATTTTTTTTTTATGATTCTTCAGATATTGCCTCTGGCTCTGTGTGTGAAAAGAAAGTGATTGGGTTAAGATGCAAAACCCAGGGCTGTGGGTTGCAGGCTGGTCAAAAAGAGGACAGGCACATGGGTTATAGGTTATAGAGAGGGATAAATAACTGTAAATAACTACTAACTGGAATGAATTTCCTCTAGGGGATTGGAACTAGGTGATCTTTAAGGTCCCTTCCAACCCAAAGCATCCTATAATTCTAAGGGAAATCCATATCATAGAATCATAGAATCATAGAATTGGCTGGGTTGGAAGGGACCTCAGAGATCATCAAGTCCAACCCTTGACCCACTGGTGTGGTTGCTAGACCATGGCACTGAGTGCCACATCCAGGCTCTTTTTAAATGTCTCTAGGGATGGAGAATCCACCACCTCACCGGGCAGTCCATTCCATTGCCTGATCACCCTCTCCGTAAAGAAATTCTTTCTAATATCTAACCTAAATCTCCCCTGGCACAACTTAAGACTGTGTCCTCTTGTCTTGTTGAAAGTTGTCTGGGAAAAGAGACCAACTCCCACCTGGCTCCAACCTCCTTTCAGGGAGTTGTAGACAGCAATGAGGTCTCCCCTGAGCCTCCTCTTCTTCAGGCTGAACACCCCCAGCTCCCTCAGCCTCTCTTCATAGGGCCTGTGCTCGAGTCCCTTCACCAGCCTGGTTGCCCTCCTTTGGACCTGCTCCAGCACCTCAATCTCCTTCCTGAGCTGAGGGGCCCAGAACTGGACACAGGACTCAAGCTGTGGCCTCCCCAGGGCTGAGCACAGGGGCAGAATCCCTTCCCTGGACCTGCTGGCCACGCTGTTCCTGATCCAGGCCAGGATGCCATTGGCCTTCTTGGCCACCTGGGCACACTGCTGGCTCCTCTTCAGCTTCCTGGCAATCCAGACTCCCAGGTCCCTTTCTGCCACTCTGTGCCCAGCCTGGAGCTCCCCATGGGGTTGTTGTGGCCAAAGTGCAGGACCCAGCACTTGGAATGTTGAACCTCATCCCGTTGGGATCAGCCCAACTCTCCAGTCTGTCCAGGTCCCTCTGCAGAGCCCTCCTGCCTTCCAGCTGATCCACACTTCCCCCCAGCTTGGTGTCATCTGCAAATTTGCTGATGATGGACTCAATCCCCTCATCTAAATCATCAATAAAGATATTAAACAGAACTGGGCCCAACACTGATCCCTGGGGGACACCACTGGTGACCCATCTCAAAGCCCTTGGAGGCTCTGGTGATGGATAAAGACCAGGGATTAGGTTTTTTTTGCCTTTAATATAGTCATAAATATCACTGACTCTTTCATGACTCTACTGGGGATGGAAATGGGATTCATCCTTTGAGCATCCACTCTTTCTTGTTGTTGAGGAAGGTCGTTTTGGGCAAATAATGGTCCCATTCTATCATTCTATGATTTTGTTCCTGCATTTCAGGGCAACTGCTCCTCTTCCCAAGCTTCCTGGGGATTCAGTCCTGCTCTGCCTCCTTTTTGTGGACACATGGATCTCCACATGGATACATGGATATTGGGACCATTCATGCTGCTTTGCAATGATGCATCATCCTGATTTTGGTTTAAAGCTTTATTATTTTGCTGACCCCAGCTGGATCCTGTGGGAGAAGGATATAATATTCCCTGGGCAATGTAGGATAAATGCAGAATAAGAGTGATGGGCTCTTTAGGAGTCTTTTAGAAGCAGCCACAACTTTCTTGCTGTTTGCAACAAAGACTTGAAAACCTCTTTCCTTTTCTCTGGATAGAGGACTGGATGCTTACTTGCAATCCACATTCTGTTTTGGGGACAGAAAAACACCAGAACTGACAGGAAAAGTTTTCATAGAATTACAGGAGAGCTAGAGATGGAAGAGGCCTTAAAAATCACCTACTTCCATCCCCCTTCCATCCCAACCTGACATTCTGTGATTCCATGATCCTCTGAGCATCCTTTCCAAACCTCCCCTGGCACAACTTGAGATCATTTTCTCTTGCCTTGTTGCTTGGTACTAGGGAGAGGAAACCAACCCCCACCTTGCTGCTACCTCTTTTCAGGTAGAGTTTCTTACTCTAATTTGAAGTGCAGATTTTATAGAACTGTAGGATAATTTGGTTTGGAAGAGACCTTAAAGCTCATCCAGTTCCAATGAACCTATGCAGGGACAGCTCCCACCAGCCCAGGTTGCTCCAAGCTCCATCCAACCTGGACTTCAACACTTCCAGGGATGGGGCAGCCACAACTTGGAAAAAGGGACTGTTCAACATGAAGAGAAGGCTCAGGGGTTTCTTGGAATCATGGAATGGGTTGGGTTGGAAGGAAACTTAAAAATTATCTACTTCCAACCCCTGCATGGGCAGGGACACCTCCCACCAGCCCAGGTTGCTCCAAGCCCCATCCAACCTGGGCTGAGACACTGCCAGGGATGGGACAGCCACAACCTCCTTGGACAACCTGTGCCAGGCTCTCACCACCCTCAAATTAAAGAATTTCTTCCTCATGTCCAACCTAAATCTCCCCTCTTCCAGTTTTAACCCATTTCCCTTGTCCTCTCCCTACCCCGCCATGTCCAAAGCCCTCCCCCAGCTTTCTTGGAGCCCCTTCAGATATTGGGAGGTTGCTCTAAGGTCACCTTGGAGCCTCCTCTTCTCCAGGCTGAACAACCCCAATCCCTCAGCCTGGCTTCCCAGGGAGCTGCTCCAAGCCTCTGAGCATTTCAGTGGCTCCTCTGGACATGTCCCAGGAGCTCTGTGTCCTTCTGATGCTGGGGACTCCAGAACTGGACCCAGAACTCCAGGTGGGGTCTCAGAAGAGCAAAGGGGGAGAATCCCCTCTCTTTCCCACCTCTCTGTGCTTCTCTTGATGCAGCCCAGGACCCTGTTGGCTTTCTGGGTTGATAAATATAAAATGCTAAAACATTTCAGTGCAGCTATAGCACGTTCATTCTTTTTAGAAAGCAGCAGAGGAGGCTAAAAAAGAAGAAAAACTTGGAATTTCTTAGGAGATATTTGAGTAGCTTCACTTGGATTTTGGCAGCCCTCCCACTCTGGACCCAAAACTCCAGGTGGGGTCTCAGAAGAGCAGAGTAGAGGGTGAAATGGGTTCATTTACAAGTTCTGATGTGGAGGAGCCAAGGGAATTGTGTAGATAGGTAGATAATTCCTAAGTGAAAATTGGAGTGAAAAGGAAATAAAAAAATAATAAAAAAATCCAGAATCATGAGCTCCACCTTCCGGCAGTGCTAACCCTCTCCACTTCCTTTCCTTTTCTCCCTGGCTCATGGGTTTTGAGGTCCACATGAGAAACTTTGGGGAAAATGACACCTCCAGGCTGAATTGCTGTCCAGAGAGGCACCTGAGATGGGAGGATGCTGGAAAGGGGAGGGATTTTTAGTATGGCTGTGGGAAGAGGCTCCAATCTTCCTTCTTCTCCCCCAAGGAGAAGAAATCTAAAGTGCTATCCTTCTGTTGGGATCTGGCTTTTCCTGTGGCACAGGGACACTTGGCCTCCTGAGCTGCATAAAGTTAGGAATTCTTGGTCTGTTTTTTTAAAAAGAATGAAGGTACCACATCTGAAAGGTGGCAACAAGGCGGGGGGGGGGGTGAGGGGGGGGAGGGAGGAAGGAGGTTTGAGAAGCATTCCTTGCACTCCTTCTCCCTTCCAATTCACACAAACAAGGCCTGGGTGTATTGTGCTTCCCACAGATTCTTTTCATGCTGTCAGGGTTTAACACTGCCCAGCAATTAAACCGAGTGAGAGTTGCTCTCTATTAATCTCTCTCTCTTTCCTGATAAAGAAAGGAGAGAGAAGAAGGGAGAGAGACTGATGGGTTGGAAACTAAACTACACAGCTTTAATGGAACAGGAATGAGAAATAGGAAAAATGACTAAATCTATAGAAATATCCAGGAAAATGGATCCCAGGTTCTTCCCCCTTTCCCCCAAGAACTCTCCCATCCCCACCCAGGCTGCAGGGCAGCCCTGGGAAAGTCCAGGCTGGACTCCTGGGGTCAGCAGCAGTGGGGAGCTGGAGGCAGGAACACACAGATTCAGGCTGGCATGGATCAGGAGCACAGGCAGAGGAAGGGATGGAATCCTCCCAGGATGCCCAAGCAAAGAGGGAGAGGGGAAGAAGGGGAAGCAGGAAGGGCTTTGCCCCTGGTGATCCCTCCAATTTCTCCTGAGGATGAGGTGGATGGGATGGAATCCTCTGTTTGGTCAATTCTGGCCATTTCTCTTGTCTGTTCCTCCCCAAAGGAGGGCTGCAGCTGGGACCTCTTGCCTCCTTTTCTCCTTCCAGAGGGCCAAATGTTCCTCAGAGCTGAGCAGTGGCCTTGGTTCTGCACCCCATTCTCCAGCTGGAACTCTAAACATCGAGTGGGATCAGTCCCAGCAGCAGCCACTGCCTGAGAAACTTGCTGTTCATTTCAGCAAGTGCAGCTCCTTCCAAGAGACTCAGCTGAAAGCAAAAGTCCAAGACAGAAAATCACCTTTATCCTGGCCCAAACCAGGACAGATGCCTACATCCCATGTCACATTGTCACACTGTTCCTCTCACTGAGCACCTGGCACCCATTTCCCATCAAAATTCTGGGCATGCAGTCACCCATTCCCACAAGGAGGCTGAGGATGGCACCCAGACCCCTTCCCGAGCTCAGACCTTTGAAAACTGATTGGTTCAGGGGCAGCACCCAGTTTGGATCATTTTCTAAAGTAGATTAGAGGAAAAATACCCAAAGATGAGCAGTTGGTAGGTGTGGGATGATGGCACCTTGAGTGTGACTTTGGGTTCTTGATGAGGGGAAGGTGTAGCCACTGCCACTGGAATTCTACTAATGGCTTGTTCAAGGAAATTGATAATTTTTATATATATACATATATATATACACATTTATATTATTTATTATTATTATGTTATTGTTATTTTTTATCATATATATAAATATAAAAATAATTTTTTCTTATTTTTTTAATTTTCACACTGAGGTATCTTGAGAGACTAAAATTTTCTCCCATCTATTTTTTTTTTTTTTTTTTTTACATGGGGGCATCTCACCCTAAAGCTGACAGGAACCAAATCCTTCTGAACCCTGAATTATCATACCAAAAGCATCCTGAAAAATTCCTCACGGCCTTCTCCTTGGGGAAAATGGGCATTTGCATTTTCCTTCTCTTGGCAGAAGGTGGCAGTGACAGGCCCCAGATTTGCCAGCAGAGCCTCAGGAGGATGCCCTGGGATGGATGTTTGGAGGTATCAGGACCACAAGCCCATTCCACTGAGGGACATCGTGATGCCAAAAGTTCATCTGGAACCTGGAGGGGAGGATAAAGTTCCTTAACTCAGCCTGCTCTTCACTACATCCTAAGCATGGAGACACAACAGACTTTCTGGTCTCCTCTTCCAGTTTTTGAACAGCCACATGGAGAAATATTTTCCATTATGTCTGAGCAGGATTTCCCTTCCTGCAATTTGTGGTCAATGTGTGAACTGAGCCATCTCTTTGACTTTTTTTAATGCCAGGTGTTGTTAGACCACTTGAAACCTCCCTTCTCAGCCTCTTCTCCAGGCTGAACAAACCCAAGCCCTTCCCAAGAAGGATGCTACAGCCCTTGGAGCATCTTCTTGCCTCTCCTCTGAGCTTTCTCCAACAGTTCCTCCTGTTGCCTGTGCTCAAGCAGTCGACCAGAGCACACCTGAAACCAAAGAACTTGCTGGGGATGGGAAGTTTGGGAGCAGCTTTGGCTGAAGTGGTGGAAATCCAGAGCCTGAGAGAGGGGAACAAGAGGAAAAGTAACACCACAACCCTGAGGTCAACAGGGATTCATCCCTCAGCAGCCTGAGAACCTTCAGGGATGGGGTGATGTCAGGGTTTAACACTGGCCCAGCAATTAAACCAAGTGAGAGATGCTCTCTATTAATCTCTCTCTCCTCCCTGATAAAGAAAGGAGAGAGAATAAGAGAGAGAGACTGATGGGTTGGGAACTAAACTACACAGCTTTAATGGAACAGTGATGATAAATAGGAAAAATTTCTAAATATATACAAATATACAAATATCCAGGGAAAGAGATCCCATGTTCCTCCCCCCTTTCCCTGTCCTGGTTAGGGCCAGGATAAAGGTGATTTTCTGTCTTGTACTTTTGCTTTTAGCTAAGTCTCTTGTAAGTAGTTGCACTTGCTGAAATGAACAGCAAGTTTCTCAGACAGTGTGTGTTTCTAGGACTGATAACACTTGATGTTTAGAGTTACTGCTAGAGACTGGTGTGCAGAGCCAAGGACACTGCTCAGCTCTGAGGAAAACATCAAGAGGTCCCACCTGCATCCCTCCTTTGGGGAGGAACGGACAAAAGAAATGGCCAGAATTGACCAAACAGAGGATTCCATCCCATCCACCTCATCCTCAGGAGAAATTGGAGGGATCACCAGGGTCAGAGCCCTTCCTGCTTCCCCTTCTTCCCCTCTCCCTGTTTTGCTTGGGCATCCTGGGAGGATTCCATCCCTTCCTCTGCCTGTGCTCCTGCTCCATGCCAGCCTGAATCTGTGTGTTCCTGCCTCCAGCTCCCCACTGCTGCTGAGCCCAGGAGTCCAGCCTGGACTTTCCCAGGGCTGCCCTGCAGCCTGGGTGGGGATGGGAGAGTTCTTGGGGGAAAGGGGGGAGGAATGTGGTATCCCTTTTCTTGTATATTTGTATATATTTATTAATTTTTCCTATTTATCATTATTGTTTCATTAAAGTTGTGTAGTTTAGTTTCCAACCCATCAGTCTCTCTCCCTTTCCTCCCCGCTTTCCCCCAATAACTCTCACATCCCCTGTCTTGAAAGCAAAAGTCCAAGACAGAAAATCACCTTTTTCCTGGCCCAAACCAAGACAGGTGATTGTCTTGGTGAATGATGTGAGAGAAGAAGACGTTTTCTTTCTATCCCACAATGTCCTCGTGTGGATTAATAAGTGGACAGGAAAACTGATGGAGTAACTGGGTCCAGAGGCTTCTGATCACTGGTCCAAAGTCCAGTTGGAGGCAAATCACTGGTGGGGTACTGGAGGAGTCAATGCTACTCATTATCATCTTCATTAATGATTCTGCTGATGTGGCAGAGCTCCCCTCCAGGAGGTTTGTAGATGGCACAGAACCAGAGGGAAGGGCTGAAGGACCAGATGGATTCCCTGCCATTCAGAGGGACCCAGATAGGTTGGAAAAATGGGGAGACCTTGGAAAGCACCTCAGGCAACAGGACAGGCTGTGGGCTGAGAAGAGAGAAAGCAGCTTGGGGGAGAAGAAAGTGAGGATCATGGGGGACACCAAATTGCATGGGAATCAGGGATGTTCCTTGGCCACCAGCATCTTGGGTTCATTAGGAAAAGCACAGCAAAGGAAATGATCCTTCCCCTCTACTCAGCACTGGGGTCCAGTGTCCAGTTCTGGCTCCAAGGTGTCAGGGTTTAACACTGCCCTGGCAATTAAACCAAATACCAGATGAGCTCTCTATTAATCCCCCTCCCCTCCCTGAGAAAGGAAGGAGAGAGAATAAGGAAGAGAGACTGATGGGTTGGAAACTAAACTACACAGCTTTAATGAAACAGTGATGATAAATAGGAAAAATGACTAAATCTATACAAATATCCAGGAACATTGACCCCAGGTTCCTCTCCCCTTTCCCCCAAGAACTCTCCCATCCCCACCCAGGCTGCAGGGCAGCCCTGGGAAAGTCCAGGCTGGACTCCTGGGCTCAGCAGCAGTGGGGAGCTGGAGGCAGGAACACACAGATTCAGGCTGGCATGGATCAGGAGCACAGGCAGAGGAAGGGATGGAATCCTCCCAGGATGCCCAAGCAAAGAGGGAGAGGGGAAGAAGGGGAAGCAGGAAGGGCTCTGACCCTGGTGATCCCTCCAATTTCTCCTGAGGATGAGGTGGATGGGATGGAATCCTCTGTTTGGTCAATTCTGGCCATTTCTCTTGTCTGTTCCTCCCCAAAGGAGGGCTGCAGCTGGGACCTCTTGCCTCCTTTTCTCCTTCCAGAGGGCCAAATGTTCCTCAGAGCTGAGCAGTGGCCTTGGTTCTGCACCCCATTCTCCAGCTGGAACTCTAAACATCGAGTGGGATCAGTCCCAGCAGCAGACACTGCCTGAGAAACTTGCTGTTCATTTCAGCAAGTGCAGCTCCTTCCAAGAGACTCAGCTGAAAGCAAAAGTCCAAGACAGAAAATCCCCTTTATCCTGGCCCTAACCAGGACACAAGGTCACACATGGATGTAGTGGAGAAAGTTCAAAGCAGGAGCATGAGGATGATGAAGGTGTTGGAGCATCTTTGCTCTGAAAGCAAGTGGAGAGATGGGGGAATTTCAGTCTGGAAAATAGAAGAGTCAGGGAGGATCTTGTCAGCATCAGTAAATATCTGAAGAGAGGGTTCTAGAAGACAGAGCTGGGTTCTTTTCACTGTTGCCCAGTGACAGGACACCTCTGTGACAAAGGGCACAAACTGGAACACAGGGAATTCTGTTTAAAGATGAGTAAAAAAACCACAACAAAACATCATTAAGTGGGACTGAATGCTGGAAAAGGCTCCCCAGAGAGGTTGTGGAGTTTGAGTCTTTGATGATCTTCAAACCCAAGAGGACACAGCCCTGGGCAACCCACTCCAGTTTGTGCAGAGGAGTTGGACTAAAGCATCTCCAGAAGTTCCTGCCAAGTTCAACCATGTCAAGGGTTGTGTGAATTCTTCTGCTGGGGATGTTTCTGCTCCTCTGCTTTCTGAGAAGTGCTCACAAATGAGTTTCATCTCCTCTAGACCTTCCTTTGCCCATTTCCACGACCACCAGAGAGGATGAAAAGCTCACGTGGCTGGGAAACACCTCCATGGAGCTACTTCCCTCACTTTTCCCAGGAAGAAATGTTCTAGGAGCCAGGAACTTTTGGCTCAGAAGTCTCTTCCTGAAATCCTCAGGCATCTGGAAACCAATCCTGAGATGTTTCTTTCAGCTGGTGGGGGACAGGCTGAGCCTATCACCTGGAAAATGGAGATACCTTCAAGACACTCAAGTTTTGGGCAGGCTAAACCTGAGAATACATTCCCACAAAATCCTCATGGATATTTCCAGCCTCAAGGCCAAGCACTGAAGTATTAGGGGGAGATGAAAAAGGCAAAACTGGTTCCTTTCTGTCAGGGCATTTCTTATTTTACAGGGGTTGTCCATGTTCTTCCCTCCTGGGTCAATGGGAAGGGACTCGGACAGGAGTTCATTGGATTCTTGTTTATTGGAATTATTCTTGAAGGAATTGTAGGGAATCATTAGTGTGGGTGACAGCCAAGCTGAGCAAGTGATTTACATTCCTGCATCATTAACAATGCCTTGGAAAGATGGATAGAGGAAATCATCTCCAAACAAGTGATTATTGCCTCAGCCAGAGTTGATGGGAAGGGAAAAAAAACCACCAGCCTGAAAGCAGAAAGAACAAAAAGGGGGAGAAAAAAAAAGAAAAAAAAAAAAAGACTAGGAAAAAAAATATAGGGAAGGAAGACAAATTTCTACTAGTTATAAATAAATGATCAATCCTTCCTGTGCACATTTTGAACAGAGAGAGGGAGAACATCCTCTAGGAGTTATTAACTCCTCTAAGAATCCCTCCTTGGACTGCATCCATGTGCTGGCCACTGGCCAGGGAAGTGATAAATATGAAGATCCCATCCAAAAGAAGTGAAGGGCTACACAGAAGTTACTCTAAATTACAGCGTAGAGAGGAGATGTCACTGCATTGGATTCAAAAGAAAAGGAAGAAAAACAACAAACACAAAAAATAGGTTGGGAAAAAAAAAAAGAAAAGGAATAAAAATGCAGGTGAATCATTACCTACAGGGAACTGGGCTCCATAGAAAAAGAAATCACTTTGTTCCCTACTTTCTTGTCTTGCTGAGGATACAAAGCATCACTAATTCTCAGGCTCAGCATGCCTGGGGCAAAGGGGGATGTTCCAGTGAGGTGCAGTAAAAATTTGGGAAGAGCAGCAAATTAATGAAACCCTTTGTACTTGCTCTCTGGTCTGATCTCTCTGTCCCAGTACCAAGGTGGAAACCAGACTGGAGAGAGCTTCAGAGCTTTCTTTACCCTCCTGAAGCTCCAGATTATAGCAGAGTGACCTTCTACCAGGTTGGAAAGTCCCAAATTTCTGCTCTTGGAGCCTATGGCTCATCAGATGGAAGGGAAAACCTTCCACCAGCTCAGTTCTGGGGATCACCCAACCTTTACAAGGCTTGAGAGAGGTGTTTTGCCAATCTAATGGCTTGAAAGCCAGACAGAGACATCCTGGATCCTGGCCATACATTGTAGGCAATCGGAGTAAAATCAATTAGTAGGAATCAGGCTGCTGTGACTAATGAGCTAATGAGGGATGCCTGAGTGGAGAGAGGCTCTGGGAGAGCTGCAGGGTTGGATTCCTGATGTATTATTCATAGGGTTAGGCCAGGCTTGGCACTGCTGAGTTTTTCACTTGGTTTTTCCAGCTTTCTCTTTAACTTTTCAAGACCTCTCCTCAGCAGAGGAGGAAAGGGAGGAGGGCAAAGATTTTCTTTGGATTCATCTCTTGGAGGTGGGAACTCTCAGCATCCCTGGAGAATCGTGGTTTCTGGGAGAGGGAGATGGGGGACAGGAGGAGTCAGAGGTGAATTTTATGGCACTTTAATCCCTGGCACAGCAGGAGGTTTACTCATTAACTAAGGTTAATTTTCCAAGCAGATCATTGACAGAGCTTAGAATAAACCTCAAAGTGTGTGGTTTTCAGGCCAGCACTCACTCCTCAAGCTTCTTGTTACTCACCCACCTCCTATCAAAGTTGCACAAAACCAGCAGGAAGATCCCTGATGGAAAAGGACCATTAACTCCTGGTTATCCCATGTGGAATACAACCTTGGCTGCCTCTGGATTTGCTACAACTCTGCTCGTTGAACCTAATTAATCTCTCTGCATCTCAACCTCCTTATATTTAATTTTACAGATAATAATATTTACTCGTTTTCCAGGAGTGTTTTGGGGTTTAAGCTGCTTATACTGTAGAATAAGTTTTGGGCACCTTGGTACAAGAAGGATATTGAGGTGATGGAAAACATCCAGGGAAGGGCAACAAAGCTATTGAAGGATCTGGAGCAGCTGAGGGACCTGAAGGTGTTTTCCCTGGAAAAAAAGAGGCTGGGAAGAGACCTCCTCACTCCCTACAGCTGCCTGGAAAAAGTTTTTAGGGAAGGGGTGGGGTGGAGTTGATCTCTTCTTCCAAGCAACAAGTGACAGGGGGAGAGGAAATGGCCTCAAGTTGCAAAAATTGGATATTGGGAACAATTTTTTCCCTGAAATTGTTGTCAATCCACTGGCACAGGATGCTCAAGGCAGTGGTGGAGTCCTCATCCCTGGAGGGTTTTATAAACCACAGAGAGGTGGGAATGGTTTAGTAGGGCCTGGGCACTGGGTTGGGTTAAAGGTTGGACTGATAACCTTAAATATCTTTTCCAACCAAGCCAATTCTATGATTGATTCTGCTTGTAAGTGTGATGGGAAAAAAAAAAAAAAAATAGCAGTAGTGGTGACACTGTGATGCCAGCACTTCCCCACATCTAAATTTCACTACAAATCACAGCTTTTGTTCCTTCATCTGTCTGCTCTGGAAACCTGTGGGATTCCTTCCTTCTTTTTATAGATAAAGAAATTATTAGGATCAAGAAAATGGAGGGAGATTCCTTCCTTCTTTTATCTATTAAAAATTATTAGGATCAAGAAAATGGAGGGGGATTCCTTCCTCCTTTTATCTATAAATAAATTATTAGGATCAAGAAAACAGGGGATTCCTTCCTTCTTTATAAAAAAATTATTAGGATCAAGAAAACAGAGGGAATTTCCTTCCTCCTTTTATCTATAAATAATTAGGATCAAGAAAATGAAGGGGGATTCCTTCCTTCTTTATATCTATAAAGAAATTATAAGGATCAAGAAAATGGGAGGGGGATTCCTTCCTCCTTTTATCTGTAAAAAAATTATTAGGATCAAGAAAATGGGGGATCCCTTCCTTCTTTATATCTATAAAGAAATTATTACGATCAAGAAAACAGAGGGAGGTTCCTTCCTCCTTTTATCTATAAATAAATTATTAGGATCAAGAAAAGGGAAGGGGATTCCTTCCTTCTTTATAATATGAAGAAATTACTAGGATCAAGAAAATGGAGGGGAGATTCCTTCCTTCTTTATATCTAAAAAGAAATTATTAGGATCAAGTAAACAGAGGGGATTCCTTCCTCCTTTTATCTGTAAAAAATTATTAGGATCAAGAAAATGGGGGATCCCTTCCTTCTTTATATCTATAAAGAAATTATTACAATCAAGAAAACAGAGGAGGTTCCTTCCTCCTTTTATCTATAAATAAATTATTAGGATCAAGAAACGAAAGGGGATTCCTTCCTCCTTTTATCTATAAATAAATCATTAGGATCAAGAAAACGGAGGGGGATTCCTTCCTTCTTTAGATTTATAAATAAATTATTAGGATCAAGTAAACAGAGGGGGATTCCTTCCTTCTTAGATCTATAAATAAATCATTAGGATCAAGAAAACGGAGGGGGATTCCTTCCTCCTTTTATCTATAAATAAATTATTAGGATCAAGAAAACAGGGGGATTCCTTCCTTCTTTAGATTTATAAAGAAATTATGAGGATCAAGAAAATGAAAGGGGATTCCTTCCTTCTTTTATCTATAAATAAATCATTAGGATCAAGAAAATGGAGGGGGATTCCTTCCTTCTTTATATCTAAAAAGAAATTATTAGGATTAAGAAAACGGAAGGAGATTCCTTCCTCCTTTTATCTATAAAGAAATTATTAGGATCAAGAAACAGAGGGAGATTCCTTCCTTCTTTATAGCTATAAAGAAATTATTAGGATCAAAAAAACAGAGGGAGATTCCTTACTCCTTTTATCTATAAATAAATTATTAGGATCAAGAAAATGGAGGAGATTCCTTCCTCCTTTTATCTATAAATAAATCATTAGGATCAAGAAAAGGGAAGGGGATTCCTTCCTTCTTTATAATATGAGGAAATACTAGGATGAAGAAAATGGAGGGAGATTCCTTCCTCCTTTTATCTATAAGTAAATTATTAGA